>NW_024544167.1:182500-468471 GCF_018167655.1 Microtus oregoni | reverse complement strand
ACAGGCACATAACGTAAGAGGAAAGAGACAACTTGCAATAGTTATCTTCTTTTACTGTGGGGGATATGGTGATTCAATTCAGGTCATCCAGCCTGGCAACAAATGCTTTAACCCACTGAGGAATCTTCACCATGTCCAATTTTGTGTTTCTCAATTAGAAAGCTATATATGGCCCCAAGGAAGAATAAACACAATAAACAATACATTTACCCATCAGCTGTAAGTAGTATGTTTTTTTCCCACTTTGTTGGCAATAATATTGCTAATTGGTCAATAATTACATTCTCAAGTTAAATGGGCTTACCACTGATACCACTACATACTATACAGAAATAGCAACTGCCAATTTCAAATCTCTATTAAGATACTTCGGTTGTCAAGAGACCTGACCCTAGAGGGGCTCCCAGGTGCCCAAGCTGAGGTCCCCAGTAAGTTCCTTGGGCAGTTGAGAATAGGGAACCTGAAATGACCCTATCCTTGAGCAATACTGACGAATATCTTGCATATCATCATAGAACCTTCATCTGGTGATGGATGGAGATAGAGACAGAGACCCACACTGGAGCACTGGACTGAGCTCCCAAAGTCCCAATGAGGAGCAGAAGGAGGGAGAACATGAGCAAAGAAGTCGGGACCACGAGGGATGCACCCACCCACTGAGACAGTGGAGCTGATCTATTGGGAGCTCACCAAGGCCAGCTGGACTGTGACTGAAAAAGCATGGGATAAAACTGGACTCTCTGAACATGGCGAACAATGAGAGCTGATGAGACGCAAAGGACAATGGCACGGGGGTTTGATCCTACGTAATGTGATGGCTTTGTGGGAGCCCAGCCAGTTTGGATGTTCACCTTCCTAGATATGGACGGAGGTGGGAGGTCCTAGGTCTTACCACAGGGCAGAAAACCCTGACAGCTCTTTGGACTGGAGAGGGAGGGGGAAAGGAGTGGGGGGAGGGGGAGAAGGGTGGGAGGAGAGGGAGAAGGGTGGGAGGAGGGGGCGTAAGGGGGGAGGAGGGGGAGGGAAATGGGAGGCTGGGAGGAGGTGGAAACTTGTTTTTTTTTTTCTCCTTTTCTCAATAAAAAAAGAAAAAAAAAGATACTTCGGGACGTATAACACAGAAAGTAAAATTTATGCCCCTTTTACAATTAACTAAAGTATTGAGATCACAGTAAAAGTCAGTTAAATGATAACAAAAATACTTCTAAGAAAGATTAGACTTTCAGTGAAAACAGTGAGACCTATAAAATTCTATTTTATTTAATTAACTGAATTAACTTTCTGGTTTGTTATCTGCATTGCAAAAAAAATGAGACTTAGGAACATACAAAAGGGAATGGTTCTCAGTGAACTGAACCATTAACACAATATCTAGATTCAAAATCTGGACACATTCTCCAAGTGTTCATAACAATAAGTACTGCAGTTGTGGGCTCTGCACACACAAAAGCCCAATTTTGAATTTATCATAAAACTCATATTAATTAATAAAATAATCTCACATACAATAACTTGTTGGGGACTATTAGAAATCAGATGTAATATTCACATAAAAATATTTGGCTTGAGTTATTTAACTGAAAACTACATTACTTCTCTCATCAAACACTAGCATGGAAAAATGATATCACTCTATTGATATTAATTTGAATATATTGAAATTCAAACACATGTACTCGACAGAAAAGCCTTATGAAGAATATTTGTGTCTTGGTAATAGTTAAATAATGAAAAGTGGGTCAAAGTAGTAGTTACAAGCATTCAATATCTTCTTTAAAATGTTTTCAATGTCTTCTAACCATGTTCTCAGTTTTCATTGATCTTACTATTTTTATAATGCATTAAGAAAAGTGCAATGTTGCAATAATAGAGAAGATATCAGAAAAACAGAATATGTGGAAGTATCATGGATTTCAGGAGTCTAGTTCTTGGTTTGTTCTTCCTAGCAACAAACGTTCAACAAGCCACCTAATTGTTCACTTTTCTTTGCTTTAGTATTCATCTCATTAGGTCACTGGAAAAGTTCACCACAAAAATATAACTCTCAGTATCATTTATATGGAGCTATCCAGAAATAAAATGTTCTGAATTCTCAGAATTTCTGCTTCCTGTACCAATACTATTGACCCTAAAACACTGGACCATATTCAAGTATTGCCAAAGCCTGGTACACATTTTAGTATCCTTCATCTTCTCTTAAGATCTGATTTTTCTCAATAACGAAGAATAGGAAGAAACAGGAAGCTAGGGGCAGAAAAGCTAGTTTATAACTTAGGTAATCATTGCACGACACAACAACTCTGCCCTAGTAATTCTACCAACTTAGGTATTGTAAATGAGGGTGCAGTGAAACCACTGAACTGGACCACTCTGTGGGTGGAAAATAGGGTTTCCTGGAAGAAATCAAATTGTTGGTCTGCCTACAAGAATAGAGCGTTGCAGCTTGTTGGAAAAGTGAGTGGATTTTATATGACTGTCAGCAAGATGGGGATCATTGAGCTGAAACAGTCTGTTAGGATTAGTCAGGAACTAGATGCCCCTGCCCCACATAGCTGAGTAATGGGAGCAGATAAGGGGGGTATTGGTTTTTCTGGTAAACAGAAACCAGCCTTGAGAAACTCTGAGGAATGCTGAGTTTAGGCTTCTGTTTACCCAATCAATCCTTCCTGGATTACACTCACGTCATCATTTACGGTATTATCAGCAGCACTACTGTTTGGGGGGCCCACTTTGGACCTAAGAAATATTTTGTATAGCACTTATATGTAGATTTACTGATCATATATTTTGAACTCATTCAAACTTAGTGTTTGGGCAACATATAATAAATACATGGGGCACAGATTGGTACACAGAGGATAGCAAGATAATAAAACATAAATAACTATTCAATTTTACCTATTTTATGACAAGAAAATATATAAAACCCAGCAAAAGAGATGATAACACATCTAAGCAACTCTCAATTAAAACTGCTAACTATGAAAATCTAGGTTCAGAGAGTTTCAATCTCTTTCATCAAAACGTTTGGGATCAAAAGTATTTCAAAGTTCTCAATTTTTACCATTCTGGAATGTTTCTATAGATCCTACTGGTTGACAATTTCACATCTAAAAATTTGAAATGAAAGTCTCCAAAGCCCAAGAAATATTTTGAATATCATCTCAGGGATCAGGAGCACCTGCCTCTGGAAGTGTTATAAATTTTCCCAATGTAAACAAGGAAAGAAAGGCTGTCAGGTCAGCCAGACAAAAGAGTGATTTGATGACCTTACTCAAAGAGTGTGGAACCTCCAGTGTGAACTTCAGCACCCTGTTCTGACACAGTATGTGTTAAAACATCCCTGCAAAATGTCTGTCTAAAACAGACACCAAGGACTTAGTTTTCAACCACAGCAAAACCTTTTGTTCCTGAGCAAAATATTGCATGTGGATCAGATGTGTAGACACGATCGTTTGAACTTACGCATATTTCCTGTGAGAAGAATAAATAAGAGGACAGTATTGTTTTGAGCTCTGTTAGAAATGGAAGCAAGGAGAACAATGCAAAGTGCTTTTCCAATTTGGGGTGGGACTAAAAGTGGAAGAGATACTAACTGTTGTAGTTAAAGAAACAAATAAGTAGAATTCACTACACAGTATGATGTAGAACTAAAATTTATGCTTATTTTATGAGCATGACAAAATTATGAGGATAATGATTACAATTTAAATGTCATGTTTTCCCGAGGGCAAGATGATAGCATTGGAAAAATAAAGTAAATACATGGGCGAGGTCAGTACATAAATCACATAAATATAATTCTTTCAATTCAGAAAATTGTTCCAGCAATAAGAAAGTGGCACCATTTCTGTTTTATTATTTACAATGTTCTTTTCGTATATGTTTTATTTTTAGTAGATGTGAAGTTATAAAGAATATAATATTAATGAAGTTTAAATTGTATGTATTTCTCTTGAATATCAGTTACGCATAAAATTTTGCCTCAGCACATCATGTGAAAGCCCCGTTGTAGATTGTCAATATAAATTTTAGTAAATAGTTGTGTTTTTTGAGGGAATATATGATACACAAAAATGTGGATGTCAATTTGTGAAGTCAGTTCTGACCTTCTACCTTCACGTGGGATCTGAGGATTGATTGCATTGGCTTAAGCTCGTGCCCTTAGACAACAGCTCATTTATCTACTGAACCTTCTTAACCATGCCAATATTCACAATCTTCATGTTATTTTTAATGTGTCATGCCCTCCATACTGGCTAGAAGGTAAATCATGAAGCATCTCCATGGGAACCGTGTTAAGTCAGTGAATGCTACTTCACCATATTGTTACCCTGGTAAGATGAATCATATCTTTTTAGTGTAGACATCCATGTCAGCAATTATGATATAAATGTGTTATCGTTCCACAGGCTGTTAAATATTTATAGACAAAAATAATTATATACACCCAGCTTGTGTTAGTGAAAAGTAAAGGTGCATATTAAACCTGGAAAAACCAAACAGAAAGATGTAACTAAAACATACATATCATGACAGCCATTATACACAGTGAAAAACCAAAATTATTATGTAACTCATTGGGAGATAACCATTATATTTTACAATTGACCTAATAATAAACATTTTTTATTCCCATATTTTTGTCCTCACATGCATAAAAGCATATATTGTGAAAAATTGCATTTGGTGATGACATTAAATCTGTGCTTTCTTTTTATAAGCCTAGGTAAATGAACACATTTTTTATAATATAAATTATATTTGTCATGGGTAAACACCAGACATTTCTTTGGGATTATAACATATCTACAAATTACACGGGAAGAATATTTACCTTGAATTAATCTTATCTTGAAATGGCTTTGTGTTTCTGTTAGGATAAATATTGTTTGCTTATCTATATAGAATGGATGCGATAAATGACATTCTAGTAGAAATTTTTGGAATCGAAGGTTAATATAAGAGCTATTTAGAAAAAGAGATAGGACTTAGTTTAAAATTGTACTGAAGAAGTGGAAAATATGTGGGATGTACCGCAAACACATATCTGGCTTCTAGTGACACCAAAATGATAAAGATATCTTTGACCACATGTATTTCTTTAAAACAGCCTGTCTGTGGCTTTACAAAGTAACAAAGATATACTTTGTTATGACTCTAAAATTTACTAATATCCCGTAAATGTACTTCTATGCCTTAGTGATGAAACTTTGCATCTCTATTCATTGTATCGCTGTATATTTACAGGACTGTATTTAATTTAACACACAGGAAACAATTATTTTCCATTTTTTGTTTTCAAACTATCCATCGGCTAATTTTTTATTTATTTATTTTTTCTATTTTTTAAAACTTACCATAGAACTAATTATCTGTAGTAATGAGCAATAGTATCTGGTCATTTAGGATACTAATATTTAACACTGAGATTACAGGAAAAATATGTATTCTTGAATAGACTCATATTTTATCCATTTGTTAAAAGTTTTCCTCTAGGTTAGAAAACTGCTTTCTTAAATAACTCACATGATATTTCCATTTCTCTATCAGCATTTAGGATCAAGCACTCAAACACATGAGACTATGGGGGACATATCTATTTAGACTACCACATTATACTTCCTGGTCCGCATATGCTTGTAGCCATATCACGCATTTAGTCCAACTTCAAAAGTCCCCATAGTCTATCACAGTCTCTACAATGTTTAAAAGACAAAAGTTCAAAGTTTTTTTCTGAGATTCAAGAAATCACTTAACTGTAATCCTCCATGAAATCAAAATTAAAAAAGAACAGATCACATATTTCCAATATATGATGACACTATATATATACATTTATATATATATATATAGTGTCATCATATATATATATATATATATATATATATATATATATATATATTTCCAGAACATAGAGAAGGGAGCACATTGTGGGAGTACTGGATGCATCAAAGTAGGAGGCCAAAAACCAAGTGAGCAAACTCTAAAATCTGCATACCCATATCTGATGTCAAAGTGCTCGTCAAATCTATAGCTCCTTTCAGCTATGTTGACTGCCACACACTTCTTTGTCTTTTGCTGTTTATATTCCCTGTTAACAGCTTTCCTCTGCAGGTATCTCATGACTCTGGTAACTCCAACATCTTGGTTTCTCCAAGGCAATCCAAGCTTCAGTTTCACAGTTTCATGCAATAGACTCTGGGCCTCCACTCAGGGTTAACCCTGACACATTTCTGGCTGCATCAGCTTTCCTTAGTCACAGAGGAAGATTCAATACCCCTTTTCTTGTATCTTTGATTCTAAAGCCATACCAATGTGGCTGAAGTTGCCAAGTCCTGCTACATTTGGGGATGGAGCATGGACCGCTTGCTAATTACATCTTCATCAGCTTTCTGTTTTCAATGGCTTCTTCACTGCCTTAAGTGTCTGATTATTGATCCTAAAACAGGATCAATGGACCAGACTGGCCTCCTGCCTCTGTAGTGCTGGGATTGAAAGAGTGCACCACCATACCTGGATATAAGCTTATCTTAATTCCTTCCCACTCGTTGGAAGTTTAACTGGGTAGGTTCTTGCCCTAAGATCACTACTACCTTTATTCTATTTCTTGATATGGTATCTCCTTGGACACAGGACTTAGCTCTATTCTACTTCCTGGTGCTCCTTTTCTCCTCAAATTGCAAATTTTGTATTTTCCCTTGCTCAGCTTGCATCTTTCCATTATAGATCACTACTAACCACACAACAAAGTCAATACTAGGTTGTTTTGAGATTTCCTCTACCAATGGAATTAATACAAATCTCTTCACTTTAGCCTCATGCAGACTTTTTGGAGAAGGGCAAATAGCAGCCACCTTTTTTCCCAAAATATCACAAGAAAAGTTTCTAGGCCAAATATTAAAATTCTTTTCCTATGACACATCTTAAGTCAGGCCCCCATAGTTCAAATAACCCTCTACATCTCTGCCTTCCATGTTTAGTATTGCATTTGCATTTCACTTAGTTAAAAAACTTGGTCTTTTAAAACACATATTCTAATTTATATTTCTTTCCTAAAGTTCTGTAATGGAATTTAATTAACTGTTAATTTAGTGAGAACATTTTAAGAACCATCAGTGCAAACTCAAGAACTTGCTTCTCTTCCTACATGATCAAGTGAAGTTTTCAATGTTTTGCTTTTAAATACCATAATGATACTTGAAAGCATTTTGTAAAAGCAAGAAAAGAAATTTTGGTCTTTTACTTTCTATTACATTATGTCGGTTCTAACACTAAACTGTTTACAAGAGGAGAAAGATCCATGGAGAGGGTAGGCCATATTTATTAACAGTGGCAATGCAATCTACTAAAAGTTTTCGCTTAAGAATCTTCCATATCTTCTTAATAAAATGTAAAGCGTCCATTATCAGAGTTTTGTCACTCCTAAAACATTTTCATACAGAGATCTTTCTATATGCCCATTTTCTGAGTTTGGTGTATTAAATAGACCCTTGGGATTTATGTACTTACATATACATGATGGAAGGTAAGAAAACTAAATAAAACCATTTGGTTTATTTGCTCAAATCTAGTATGATTAAATCTAAATTCAAGTTTTCTACTCTTGACATTTAAATAGACCCCTTTAAATTGCACTTAAAATGCTTCTTTTTATGGTTAGAATCTTCCTTGGTGTTTATGTGTATAATTATCTGGGGTTACACTATGAATTATGATATAAATTGAGGCATAAATTAATTAGGGTATATATTTATGGCTATAGAAAAAATGATAATTTATTATTTTATATAATTTTAAAATATGTTCTAGTTACAGACACTTAATAATCCAAAATTCAGCTATTTTAGCTTTTGTTAAATAAGTAAGAAGACAAAATATAAGTTTTATCAACAATAAGGTTCCTCATGCATTTTAATATTTGAAATAGAAAAGATAATTGACAGAATTTACTGTAATGACTTGCTGATATAAAAATCAAACAGATATCATTTGTAAATTAAATCACATCTCTTTATCATATGCTCTCCTGCATTTTACTGAATCAAAACAAAGTGTAACATATGCAGATTTAAACAGTCAAAATTTGAAACATAAGAAAAATAATATGAACATTTGAAATATTTACTTTCAGAACACATATTAAAAGTTCAACAAATATTTCATTTTCAAATAAATATAACATAAAATTCTTACCTTAGAAAATTGTGCATTTATCCATTTTGTGAATGTTTTCTTTTGAACATCTTCTCTTTCATCTATTTTGTAAAATAAACAAAATTAAAAGTTAAAACTAACTATAGGTATATTTTGCAACCAAAATAACTTTCAAGTAACACATACTAATTTTATTTTAAATTTAGTGTTAATGTCATTCATAAATGAAGTTGAATTAAGTGATGTTGGTATTGGGTATTTGATGGAAAAGTATATCTAAAATTAATTGATGTGGTCAGGTCCATAGTCTTTCAAATACAACAGCATTGACTAAATCAGTCTCATTGAATAAATGGGATATTATTCATCCCTTAATATTCTAGTCATGCTAGTGGAATTAAAGGAAACTATTTGGTAGTATTTATTTAGCAAATATAACGCTGGGCCTTTCCATGTACTTTCTTTCCCATTTATGAATAAAGGATTATTTATTCATTCACAACCACTAAATCCTCTAATACAGAAAAAAAAAACTTCATATTACAAAGGCTCTTTAACTACCAGGAGCATGGCTTACTTACCTTTGTATTTTATTTTCTACACAAACTAAGAACTCAGAAAACATTATTTGACAAACATAAATGACTTAAGGGAGGGCCAATCCTACAAGGCTAAAATTTCTTATGTTTCATTGTGTTTAAAGTAAGGAATTGTAAAAGCAAATGGCAGTTCTTGGCTTGTAAATGAAAACTCAGAGGGAAAATTTCTACAGATTTATATCAAGGGATTAGGTTGAGAAATTATAAAGAAACAGGTTTATAAAAGCCATCATTACAGAATTATTTGCTTTTCTAAGCTTGAAATTACTATTGAGTTAAATTGACAGAAAAAAATTCCATCTTCATTACTAAAATATTTTCTTCAATGTTTGGTATTAGTTAATAGTCAATAACCAGTATATCTATATAATATGTAAGAACTAAATATTTCAGATATTATTTACTTATGTTATAGGTCAAAATAATTGTTATGAAAATACCTCAAAGTGTACACATTTCTTCTCATAAAATTTTCAATAGTAAACTTCCATTCATTTCTTCAAATATTTAGAAAATTGCAAAGATTTTTTTTTCATAACAAATGCATTCATATACTAAAATAATAGCTATCTTTAAATTGAAATACAGATGCACAACAAAGCTTTTATACTTATATGTAAAATAGCAGCAGATAGCTCTTGAGGGGAAAATTTTATTTTCCTTCATAAAATACATTCTTACTTAACTATGTTATTCCCATAGGCTACTATACATATGGTCAATTTCAGCATTATCCATATGATAACACACAAATCAGAAATAAACAATGTGGATACCTCTCTTTTGTTGACATATTTGAATAAATTAGAGTGATATTTTCAAACCTAACAATTCCTATCACCACCAATTATATACCATTCCTTGAAAATCAAGAAAATAAGAAATGGAATATTTTAAATGCCAGATTTTAATTGGCTTGGCGTGAAAGTCTAAACAAATATCTCTCAGTGTTATATAGAGCTATTCCTCCCTAAAAGTAAATGAACTTATTTGAAATTCCAATTTCTTTTTTCATTCAAATCCATGAGTATTCTATGCCACATACCAGAGAGAAGATGAGTATGCTATATAGTGAATATATTTTGTCCACAACAAAAATCATGTTGGAGCTTAATACATCTTGTGGCTATATTTGGAATTGAGATTTAAGGGGGAGGTGATTAAAGAAAGTTACAGAGACTGCCCGAATTGACCAATGCCATCTAATCGGTGTGGGTTCTTGCTCTCACAGAACTAGGTTAACAACCAAATATGTCATTAAGAGCTGGCTTTCCATGGTTCTTATTCACGCTAGAGAAACAGATGTCACTAGAAGATCAAAGAAACGATTTTGTCCTAGTACACATTGGTGAGCCAGTAAGTTTTAGAGGGTTAATTACATGAACATTAGAAATTGAAAGGTAGCTAGCTAGCTGTACCACCGAGAAGTTGTCTAAACAATTTATGGTAGCTTCCTCAGTAAGAGTCACAGCTGCATTGTAATAAGCTGTACCACTAAAGAGTCCGTTGCACGATTTATGGGGAACCACACCACTGAAGTGTTTCCATAAGCAATCATTTTTTTTACCTCTTCTGTAACATCTAGAAGTGAGAGAACCTCTGATATATCCATAGAAGAAGGTTCAATAGCTCAGTGAGCCTTTATAACCCTTCCATGTGAGAAGATGAACGCACCCCCCCAAAATAACCCATTTCCAACTATAGCCACATGAATGTATTATGTTCCAACATAAATTTTGTTGTTCACTAAATATATTTTATACACAAAAGACACATCTTCTCTTTGCTGTATGACTACTATGCTGTTAAGATCTTATAGCACTGATTACAAAAACAGTGATTGGTTGAGCAATGATGATGCCCCAAAGAAGCAGCAATTCATCAATGATAAAAAAGGTTACTCCTTCTATGTGCAATCTCGGAAAGTACCTGTTAGGCCTTTGCATTTCTGCAATGGATCCTTCACCAGAAGCTAAAAGAATCTAGAAACTTGATGAACTTTTAGAAGCATGAGTAAAAATAAATGTCCTTCTGAATAACTAGCCTAATCCCATACATTTTGTTATAGCAATAGAAAATGTACCAAAAGTACACAAGAACACTCAGATGTTTTAAAACATAACAAATGATCTCTAAAATATGTCATTTGATGATAGTTATGCCAAAGGCTTTTAGGTGAAAATAGAATTGTGATTTCATTTTCAATTAATTTCCAACTCCATATACAAAGCACTGGAGTCAGCACAGAAACCTTGACATTATGAGCAAAATGTTATGTACCTACTGTAAAAATAGCAGTAAGTGTGAGGTTCAACATACAAACATCTTCAGGAAATATCCTGTTTCAATTATCATCTTTTGTAGCAGAAAAATATATCTGCAATGAATTTCTTGCAAATGGTTTACTTTGGAATTGTAGCTTTTTCAATGTGATAAATATTATAATTCATTTTGTTATAACTACAAAATGTGAATGATTATTAGTGTCTTATTGCTCAATAACTGTTTTTAATAATATTTCAATCAATTTGCATGCTATTTAATACTTTTACATTGGAAGATAAATTCTGAATGAATAAAGCTGGTATTATAAAAAATCAATTAGACAATGATCATTTGAATCAAAGTCCATAGTTGATGGAGGAGGGTCATCTGTCTATTGGTTAATTAATAAAGAAAACTGCTTGGCTGATAGGTAAAGAACATAGGTAGGCAGAGTAGACAGAACAGAGTGCTGGGAGATGGGCAATGGTGGCGCAGGCCTTTAATCCCAGCACTCGGGAGGCAGAGGCAGGCGGATCTCTGTGAGTTGGAGAGACCAGCCTGGTCTACAGAGCTAGTTCCTGGACAGGCTCCAAAGCCACAGAGAAACCCTGTCTCAAAAAAAAAAAGAAAAGAAAAGAAAAGAAGAACAGAATGCAGTCGCCATAGCTCTCCTCTCAGAGATGGACACAGGTTAGAACCTTTCTGGTAAGCTACCACCTCGTGGTGCTACACACAATATTAGAGATGGGTTAATCAAGATGTGAGAATTAGCCAGTAAGAGGCTAGAGCTAATGGGACAAGCAGTGTTTAAAAGAATACAGTTTCCCTGTAATTATTTCGGGGCATAATCTAGCCAGGCAGCCGGGAGCTGGGGCCGGCAGGAACACAGCCTGCCGCTCCTACTACACATGGTTTTCATTTTGACTAGATATACCTTTTTAACATAATTTGTTAGCAAATTGTAAAGAATAGTTTGTAATAATCAAAGAAAAAAAAATTGAACAGATGCACACTAATTCAAAACAATCACAAGTTAGATACTCAATTTAAGCTACCCAAACTTCTATGCATGTTGTAGTTGCATGAAAGCATCCTGAATTTTTATAATATACAATTTTAAAATTATTAGATTATTGCCATATTGTCTATAATAAAAATGTAAAATCAGGAACAAAGCAAATGTGAAGATAATTAAGTAAAATATGTTATTGAAAAGTAATTGTGCACATTCCTGCTCAGTCATTTCAAATAACAATTTTTTTTCTCATTTTTCTTTTGAGAGTTTTATAACTAGCTTCCTCTCACTCATAAAAATATTTCTGAGCATATTAATTTGAGAGGCAAAGAAGAAAATCTCTCTTAAAAAATTTACTTGAGTACTGTTCTCTGGGGATGTCAGAGAGTGAAGAACTACTACTTCATAAATTGCTAAAAGTGATCAATATTTTATTTTATTCTCTCTATGGGAAAATTTCACATAAAAGTATCTTCCTACCATGACATAAAACATGTACATCTTCTCACAATTAAACACTTCTAGTAGTCATTTTTATTCAATATATCTAGCATTTTGTATCTTCTGAGATTAGTGCATCAACCTTTAACCTGTTATTAACTTTTATATTCTTGAAAACCTCAGGAATATAAATGTCGGATAGATTCAATGTAATATTCATGATTCACAAGAAAAATTACTGCAGGAAAGTGTTACTAAGAGGCACACTGAAAGAGCATTAGGTGTGGAGACCTACCTTCCATTTCTACTAAAAGATAGTCTAGAATTTTGGCCTTGTATTTACGAGTCCTCACTCTGTTTTCCTTTGAAATAAGGACATTATTCTTTATATCATCGACCCATTGCTGTAACTTAGTGTAATGATTCGTGTATTTAATTCTATGAGAGTCATATACAGAATGTACATAATTCTTCAGTAGTTTTTGAGAATACAAATGACAGTCAATCTTTGTCAAAGTTCACAACCTAATAGAAACTATAAATAAATGAAGTGTTTACAAGAGCAAGAATTGATAATTCTGAGAAATTAACGGGGGTACAGAGAAAAGGATATTGAGCTACTCGTGCACTGGAAGAGGCATTGTAGACAAGGAGACATTCAATTTGAGTCTCGCTGAATGTGTGAAAACACAAAAGAAAATGTTAGGGAGAAAATGATGAATTTTGGTAAGTGGAAAACAAAGAAGAGAACCGTAAGAAATCAAAAGTCATGCTCTTCATACAATGAAATTTTATGTTGACTCACTCAAACTCATAAACAGGGAAATTAAGTGGCTTAAGTTGCAAGATGCTATGATAAATTCATAGAGGAGGATCTCTCTATAAGCTGACCTTTTGTTTGCTACCAGATAAAGTCATAAAGCTGGACATTTCCTGATGATTTTTACAATAATAAAACACTGACTAAAATAGTACCTAATATCACAGAGAAAATAAACAATTCTGCAAACATGATTAAGCCCAATGCTAAAGCAATGAGATAAAACTTTGTGCCAAGAAATGTGTGTGTGTGAGTGTCCGAGTGCCTTGTTAGTCATTTTATATGTATTTGGTTTATTTCTATTGCTTAATTTATGGTAAAAAATAGTAAGTTTCCTTGTAATATTTTCATATCTGTAACATATTTGTCCTCTATTGTCTTCCCTCTTTCCTGTCCTTCTCCTACTGATATCCCCCTTCAGTAGTCATCTTGTTAGTGCTGGAAAATATTTATATTCAACAGGTTTATTGTTTAATGCATTAATCAAAAATGCCTATCATTTATGTGACACATTATAAAACTTAGACATAGGAGAGGATGTTAAAAAGTAATGATTCAGAAACACACATAGTGAACAATGACAAAGAGACATGATTTTATTTTATTTAAAGAGAAATATGAAGTCAAGTGGAAAAGCAATTAATATTGCAGATTATTCTATATTCCTAGTAGGGAGGAGGGGAAGATAAAGACATAAGAACTATGAAAAATAATGATAAATATTAGATAAGGCTATGCAATACTTGGACTCATTATAAAGGAAGGCTACAAACTCAGGACATATATACAAAATAGATTTGTCATGTTATTAATGATACAAAATGGCAATGTCAAGTCAAAGGTTAGACTGAAAAATGATATAAAAACATTTTCCATTAAACCTGAGTAATAGCCTTTGATCTTAGAATTTTAGATTTTGAGGGCATAAAGTGGCATTGGTAGTCAGTTTATAATGAGGAGGCCTAAACTAATTAAACTCACACACAAAGGAGAGAAAAAAAATGTAGTGTCAAAGAGGTCCCTCATTTGTCATTCACTCTGTAATCAATGTAATGCATTTTTTACCACTCATTACACAATTAGAGTTGTTCATAAAACATTATATCCTTTCTCATTTTCAAGACAGTAGCTGTCCAGACCAGAACTACATTTCTCATATTTTGTATAGAATAATTTACATCTGATGCCAAATAAAGATGTTTAAGATGATAAAATCCATATTTACTTTTCACTTCTTATTTTTCTCCTCTGCAGATATTAATTCTATTAAGTTGTAGTAAAAAGAATAGTGGATCTCTCCCAAAGTCATTCACAGCCAGATCCCTAACATCTCTGAATAAATCATGTTACATAAAAATGGGGAATTGGCGGTATGTATGGAATTTGACTTGATAATCAGTCAACTCTTGATAAGAAGACTATCCTGAATTTTCCAGTGAAACAAATAAAATCACCAGGGCTCTTAAACAGAAAACTACTTGGCCTGACAAAGCAAACCAGAGATAGCATCATGGGAAGATCATGACTATGCTCTGCTGTTTGGAGGATGAAGAAGGTAGTCGGACCTGAGGAATGTACAAAATACCTAGAAAGTACAGTAAAGGAAGAGGTTCTCCCTCAGAATATGTATAGAGGGCACCTGTGTCTCTGCTCACATGAATTCAGTTTGGATTTCTGAGCTTCAGGTCTGCTTGATAATAAATTAATGTAGTTTTAATGTCTTAAAATTTTATAAGTTATACAACAAGAATAGAAAATTGTGTATAATGTTTCATTAAAGCTTACAAAACATATATGTAATTACTCCTATTTGTGATGGACAATCCCTATGAGAAAGATAATCATTCTATTCACTTTTCCTTCCTGCTTACTGACAGAATGGAACATAGAAATGTATATATGTGTAGATGTACTTCTACTGATAAGTACTCTGATTTTTAAATTATATAGGGTTCTGTCATATTAAGAAAAATTAACTTGAAAAGTCCAGTTTCTTTTTTGTTAGACTCCATTCACATTCTTTGTATTTCATTAATAAATTTAGAAATAATTATTTTAATGGGTTTCATAATTTACTAAACAATATTTTTGGAAATCAACTGATTAATGAGATTCTCAGATCCTACAATATTGCTACATAACATATTGAGTGTAACAAAACATTATATTTGCAAAGTTACTAATGGATTAATATTCAAAATATATGAAGAACTTGTGGAACCAGATATCAACCAACAAATAATCCAATTTTAAAATAGACATATATGTAAACAGAATATTCTCAATAGAAGAATCTCAAATGGAAAAAAACCCACCTAAATGTTCAACATACTTAGCCATCAGACAAATGTAAATCAAAACTACTTTGAGATTTCATCTTACACTTGTCAAAATGGCTAAGATCAGTAAAATAAGTGACAGACAACTCGTGCTGCTGAGGATATGGATCAAGGGATCACTCCCTAATTGATGGTGGGAGTAGAAACCTGTGAAGTCACTATGGAAATCAATATAGTATTTCCTCAGAAGAACTTACTTCAAGACTCAGCTCTACTAATCTTGGGCATATACCCAAAGGACACTCAGCCCTACCACAAGGACACTTGTTAAACCATTTTCATTGTAGCTTTATTTATAATAGGCAGACACTAGAAACGGCCGATATGGATTAAGAGAATGTGGTGCATTTACACCATGGAAAATTAATCATCTGTTAAAAATTGCATCATAAATTTTGCTGGCAAATGGATGAAACTAGAAAAAAGTTTCCTGAGAGAGGTAACACAGACCCAGGAAGAGAAACATGGTATATACTCACTTATAAGTGGATACTAGTTGTCAAGAAAATGATAACCATGATACTGATAGTCTGGGGATAGAATGGTCATATAGGGCAGCCACAACTCCTCTGGTTCTATGAGAGATTGATAGTCTTTGTGGGAATCTAGATGCTGTCAACAGCACAGAAAAAGTTGATGGGTCTAAGAATGCCGGAGATTGCTATAGAGGCAGCTGGAGAAGACCAGGACACTGGCTGTTGCAACTTGGGTAGATCAAGCCCTCTATGTACAAAGTACTGAGTGGGTAACTAAACTAAACAAGTTAAAACCTGGGAAGACAGAAAATCTGAATAAGGAATAATGCTCTATACTGTACCTAAAGTATCCCGTGGATGTATTAGTGCAGGGTAAGTGCTAGCAAAGCCTAGATGTTCACGACAGAAAAGGAGGATTCCTGAGAATAGTCTGAGCTGAGTTATTTGGGACCATACTCCCGAGAAGACCCTTGAATCAAGAGGCAAACAGCCAGATTATGCAGGGGTGCTGGCTGTTAAACTCAAGCTAGATGCAGATGGATATGGAAAACAAGTATTGGTTGGTGGAATATATAAGAAGCCAGTTCCTGGAGGAGAACATTAGGAATGTGGTGGAGTAGGGTGCTGCAGGTAACACAGAGGGTACTGTGGGTGGGTGAAGGTAGCAACTTGTCTGCTGCATGTATGTCGGCAATCGCACACGTGGAAGGCCAAGATATGGGATTTCCGAAATTATAGAAGCCTAGATATTGCTACTTAGGTGATCAAACTAAATTTGTATAATGACTTTGGGAAAGAGGCTAGATCCAGGTAGAGATAGAATATGAAATATCTGGTTGTGAGGGAGTGAGTACTTACCAGGCCATACCATGGTGGAGGACTCAGGAATACAGAATTTGGATTCGGGTAAGATAGCAAAATGAGTACTATATGTAGATTCAAGCAGCGCAGGTCCTTGTAGGACAATGTATGTTGGTTGGAGGACAGGAGTAGATGCTGGGATTCGGCCCTCGCATTTGGAACTCTGTTGAATCCTGTGAGCATTACTACAACATGCAAGAATATCAGTGGCAAAAACTAGACTTGGACACTTGTAGTGACTTATGATCTGTTTGTTGGCATATGGGGAAACGCTATCTGGTAGGGGAAATATTCTGGGCTTGGTCTTTGGGGAAGATATGGAAAGTCTGGATTGGAAATGGAGTTGTGAAAGCAGGGCAACTATTTCATGCATGGGTGTAGGTGTGTTAAATTCAGGGGAGCCTAACTGTTGACTATACCAAAGAAGGAGTTGCTGGACCTAGTCTTGGCTGAAGGCTTTGAAAACCTTCACAGGCCTAAAATTTGCAAATGCAAGGCACATGAGGCAGGTGTAAGTCAGACAGCATGTGGAAAATCAAATATTCACTTGTGTGTAGTGGGTTACTCAATTGGCTAAAGTTGGGTCCTGGTGGTTGTGGGATGTCTGGTTATATAATGAAGTGGTTTAGGCATCGGAATCATCCTGCAGATGGATTCAGGTAGGATGGTTACTGTTGGGAATGTAGATGCTGGATACAGCACAAAAGAATGTGCTAGGACAAGGCCAGTTGGAGGGAAAGTGCCAGCAGAAGCTTAGAACTATCTATCAAAGCACGGTAGGACTAAGATGGAGCCTAGGGTTTGGAACTCAGCAAACAGCTAAAAGTCACTGTAAGTGTGAGAAAACAGCTCTTTTAGAGTTCTCACTGGATGTTTCATCAGGTCTGGACTCTACTGGAGTAGGAAAAGAATTATCTGCTCGAAAGGTGCACTTACTTCTCTTGGCATTGTAGAAGGATTTGGACAGTCTTGGCATGCTGTGATATTATGTAGTCAGCCAGAGATCCTGTGGTTTGATGAGGTTGGGGTTGTCTCAGTGGGAATGTATATGTTGTCTACAGCACAGGAGGATTTGATGGGACTAGGAATCCTATATGCTATGAATATGTTTTATTACCATTGGTTATTCAAGAAGATGCTTTGGGCAATCGATTAGTAGAATATAGCCAGGCAGGAAATCTGAACAGAGATATAGAGAGAAAGTAGGCAGAGTCAGGGAGATGCCATGTAGCTGCTGAAGGAGAAAACCAGCAGCTACCAGTGAGAGCCTTACTGGTATGGATCATAATGATACATAGATATACAAAAGGGAATCCCACATCAATATGAGCTATGTTTGGAGGGATGTGGAAAAACAGTATTTGGAACAGGAAATATTCACTAGGTTCGAACTTTAGGAGGACACGATAACTTTTCATAAGGAGTGGGGTTATTCCATTAGCCAGTACAGGTATGATAAGTGTTGGGGAACTCTCAGTGTTGGCTACAGAATAGTAGTAGCTGGTGGGATCATGCTGTGTTTTGAGATTTGTGTCCCTAAAACATGCCAAAAATCACTACTGCAGAGTGCAAGGGTCCATTCTTTGATGGGACAGGGACTATTCAATCTAGGATAAATTCCAATGAATATGGAAAACCAATTACAGAGTATGGATATCTTCACCTGGATAAATCCTGGAGGGGGACATAGGAAGTCTGGGTATGGTGTGAAGAGGTATGGGCAACTCTAAGACCCCTGTTGGTTTATCTAAATAGGATTATATCTGGCTGTAGCCCAGATGTTCTCTATAATATAGGAAAAATGTTCTAAATAGGCTGCAACATGTTGAAGCCTAAAATTCACTACTATAAGGCAAGGAGTCCAGACCAAGATTGAACATTTCTTATGGTTTCCAGGTTATACATAACAGAATGTTAAAAATCAAGTGTCTAATACTGTGTGATATTCTCAATAGGCTAGACACCAGAAGATAGGAGAACCCTGGTTATGGACTGGGCTTATGTTGGTTGTAGAAAGCCTCCTTAGGTGAGTGAGTATATTAAAGGAGGCTGTATGCTCACCACAGTAAAAGAGATATTGAGGCTAGGCTGGGTCACCTGACTTGGGATAAGGTGGAAGGCTGGAGGCCATGATTTGTTGCTACACAGCCAGACAAGATATGGACACTGGTTTGCGTATATTCATTAGGTACAGAGGAATGTGGAGATGCAAGTATTCGTGTGTGTGTGTGTGTGTGTGTGTATGTGTGTGAGTGTGTGTGTGTGTACGGTCAACAGGCTAAGCCATGGAGTAGGAATGTTATTTGGGAATGATTTTAGGGAAGACATTCAAGATACTAGCCAAAGATTGAGGCGGACATTTTGGACTAAACCATTGACAGGGATAGCATTGTTGAAGAATTTGGAGAAGCAAATGATCTGTCATGTGTTCTACCACAACAAAGGTAGATATGTAAAAAAGGTTGAGGTGGAAAATTTGCCTTAGAGTTATTAAACAAAGTCTCCATCTAAACCCAAACTCTCTTTGCCTTCTCAATATCTTCCCCCTATCATCAAAGTGTCAGGAGTGGTACAGTCCACTATTTGTTCCTTCCTTCCCCAGGCATTCTTGTGGGTCAGAACCAGGCTCTGTGATGTCAGAGCACAAGCTCACCTACTAGTGGTCGAGACCTTGATGATGACTCAGGTCTGAGGGTGTGGCCTTCCCTACTCTGCCAGTTGTTCACAGCCCCTCGAGGGAGAAACAACACGCGCTCACGCGACTTGGTGATGGAGAGTCCAGCAAAGGAACCTAAGGAATCACTGTCCGACATGGACCTCCCAACATCCAGTAGTGATGTTCCGATGGCAGCGAACGGGCCAGTCCTTATGGTGAAGACAAAGGCAGCTCTAAAGCAGTATCCACCTTACATGTCGTGCGGAAAGGTGAGTTGACGAACCCTACCGGAGCTCCCTCCTCTACTCATTTACTCTTACCTAAAGTCACTACCTCTCTCCTTCCTGGCATAAATCCCTTATCAATTCTCACCTCTTCCGACAAAGTGTCCTTCACATGCCTCTCCTGACTTCTCCCTCTATTAACTAAATCTTGTGTTCACCTCTTGCCATTCCAGGCCCACAAGAAAAGCAAACACCGGAAGCACTCCTCAAAGAAGAGGAACAAGAGAAAGAGGGAGGCCGAAGAGGCAGCTGCCCTCAAACGGAAGAAAATCAAAGTGAAAGCTGTTACTGCAATGCCTGAACCTAAGGAGGAGGAGCCTGAAAAGGAAGCCGAGGTGCACACTACTGGAGAAGCAAGCGTGGTCGCAGCAGCCGATGAGGGGGAGAGCCAATAAGATGGCTATCATGAAGACGGGGAATGCCCAAATATGACAAAGAAAATTGCATTGGTATAAATTTCTTAAATTGAAAATAAATTCAATTTAGTTGAAAAGCTATGTGTCTTTTACAGTGACTAAAGGCGAAACCAGGAAAGGGAAGAAAAAATGATGGTTATAGGAGAAGGGAGGGAAGATGGGTGGGTGAATGGCAATGGAGAGATTTGTTCTTCACTAGGTTTGGGACAGTCATAGTGGGTTCATGGAAAGAGGGGGAGTTTGGGTTGGTAGAAGACAAGGGAGGGATTTGGGTCTACAAAGGTTTGGGCATTAATTGTGGGTGCATAAAAGAGGCGAGTTTGTGTGGGAAGAAGACAAGGGAGGTATTAGGGTCTCCAAAATTTTGTGGCTTTAACGGTGAGAGCATGGAAAGAGAGGGAGTTTTGGTGGGTAGGAGACAAGGGAGGGATTTGTGTCTCCAAAGGTTTGGGCATCAATGGTGGGTGCATGGAAGACGGGGCGTTTGGGTGGGAAGAAGACAAGAAAGGGATTTGGGTCTCCAAAGTTTTGGGGCAGTAATGGTGAGGGTATGAAAAGAAAGGGAGTTTGGGTGGGAAGATGACAAGGGAGGGATTTGGGTCTCCAAAGAATTGGTCATCAATGGTGGGTGCATGGAAGAGGGGGAGTTTGGGTGGGAAGAAGACAAGGGAGGGATTTTTGTCTCCAAACGTTTGGGCATCATTGGTGGGTGCCTGGATGAGGGGGATTTTGGGGCAGTAATGGTGAGTGCATGAAAAGAAAGGGAGCATGGGTGGGTAGAAGACAAGGGAGGGATTTGGGTCTCCAAAGGTTTGGGCATCAATGGTGGGTGCATGAAAGTGGGGATGTTTGGGTTGGAAGAAGACAAGGGTGGGATTTGGGTCTCCAAAGGTTTGGGCAACAATGGTGGGTGCATGGAATAGGGGGAGTTCGGGTGGGAAGAAGACAAGGGAGGGATTTGGGTTTCCATATGTTTGGAGCAGTAATGGTGAGTGCATGGAAAGAGAGGGAGTTTGGGTGGGTAGAAGACAAGGGAGGGATTTGGGTCTCCAAAGGTTTGGCCATCAATTGTGGGTGCATGGAAGAGAGGGAGTTTGGGTGGGTAGGAAAAAAGGGAGGGATTTGGGTATCCAAAAGTTTGAGCATCAATGGTGGGTGCCTTGAAGAGGGGGTTTTGTGTTTGTAGAAGACAAGGCAGTGGTTTGTGTCTCCAAAATTTTGGGGCAGTAATGGTGAGAGCTTGGAAAGCGTGGGAATATGGGTGGGTAATGCCAGGGAAGGGAGTTGGATCTCATATACTTTGGAGCGTGTAATGATGGGTAAATGATAAGAGACATTTGGGTGGGTACATGACAAGGGAAGGATTTGATTCTCAAATACTCAGGTGGCAGAAATCATGAGTATCTGTTAAGAGAGGAGTTTGGGTTATGATATGAAGGGTGGGATTAGGGTCTCAGAAAGATGGGGTCAGAAATTTTGGATATATAGCAACAGAGGGAGTATGCTGGGTAAATGACAAGGGAGGGATTTGGGTCTTATACACTTTAGGGGCAGCAATGGTGAGTATGTAGCAAGAGAAATACTTTGGATGGGCATACGACAATGGAGAGATTAGGGTCTCACAAAGCTGGTGGCAAAATGATGGGTATATGCCCAGAGAGGAGTTTGGGTAGCTGTATGACCAGTGGGTGTTTGGGTCTCTTAAGGTTTGGGGCAGAAATAATTGGTATATTTCATGAAACAGAGTTTGCATGGGTATATATCAAGAGACGGGGTTTGGTTGGGCTTATAAACATGGATATATTTGGGTCTGACATGTTTGGGGGAAGAAATGGTGGTTACATCACAAGACAGGAAATTGTGTGGTTACATGAAAATAGAAGAATTTTCAGTGGGCATATGGCAAGAGAAGGATTTGGGTCACAGCAGGATGGGGGCAGACATGGTGGATATATGGCTAGCGAGGGAGTTTGGGTGAGTACATGACATGGGGCAGATTGGGCCATCACAACGTTTGGGGGAAGAAATGGTGGAAACATTATAAGAGAGAGTATTAGGTTTGGTGTATGGCTAAGGAGGAATGAGTGTCTTGGAAGGATGGGTCCAGAAATAGGGGGTACATGGCGAGAGAGGGAGTTCACTTGGTTGAATGAAAGGGAGAGATTGTATCTGATAAGGATTTAGGGAAGAAATATTGGCAATATGGCAAGAGAGGTAGTGTGGATAGGCAGATGACAAAGGAGGGATGTGGTCTCATAAGGATGAAGGCAGCAACAGTGTGGAGAGAGAGAGAGAGAGAGAGAGAGAGAGAGAGAGAGAGAGAGAGATTGGGTTGGTATATGATATGAGAGAGATTATGGTTTTACAAAGTTTGATGGCAGATAAACAATTTTCATGAATTTACGATAAAGATGGATTTGATTGCGTGTATTGTATGAACCACACCTTGAACTCAAATTTCAAGTTGAGGCCTAGAAAATTGATTTAGGTGGGTATATGACACAGAAGACTCTTTGGTGTTGAAGATGGAAAATCTGACATTTTGTATACTTTAGGGATAGAGGCCAGAAAAGGAATATGGTTTGATATATAAAAAGAAGAAAATTTGGGTTAGCATATGACAAAGAAGGGACTTTGGTTCCCACAGATTTGAGGGTCATACCACACATGCACTGAAAGACTCATAGAGGTAATTATGGAGCATTGAATCCAAATTGCTACATTTATCTAATCTCATAGATAAGGATGAAGAAGACTGTGCTCCACCATCCATGTATTTTGCAAGATCCGGGCAAAACTTCACAGTATGAATGTCTCAACCTATCTGAGGTGAAGTGTGTGAGTGACAGTTATCCCACAAATAGCTGTTATGTTTCCTGTTTGGCAACTTTTTTTGAATGTTGGTTTTATACCTCACCATCCAATGTAAGTAAGGAAATCTCCCCAGGAGCAATAATCACCCAGCAAACTCAAATCTACTGATCACATCTCAGTGAAAGGAATGGTAATTTGAAGTGACAGGTTTACCCTTGGTTATGCTTTATAAAAAATTTGTGTTTTAATAGGGCTTTTAGAATGGGCTGCTTACATAACAGGCCTAGCAGAAATGAGGATATACTAATGAGACAATTGTGTAGCTTGATCTATCAGAACAGTCAAATCATTGACGTCAACGTAATGAGTATTTCTACAGAAATCTCATGCCATGTAAAGCAATGTTCTCTACCCAAAGGAAAACTTTGTCTTCTTAAAGAGATTTCACACAATTCCTACTATCAAACCACCTTGCCAGATAAGACTAACAATTAGACAATGATGGGTGAGCTAAAGGAGGGTAGATGCCACCTCCTGACCACAACTGCTTATATGTCAATACCCTGTCCCTCTAGCTAAACTCTAATCTCAGTTCAGGACTTCAAGATGCAAGAGACTTGAAAGGGTCTCTGGATCTCTTTATCACTAGTTAATTGGATGCTTGCCTATAATTTTAGGAAATTAATTCATGATCATCATGTCAGGATTCAGGCAAACACGGCACTGGGCCTGTTGTTGAGTCCATACCAACTGATTCATCAGTAGTAGGTAGAGAGAGAGAGAGAGACGAGGCCTGATGTGGGAATGTAAACCTCAAAACCCACCCTCAGTGACATATATTATCCACAAAGGCTATATGCATTCCAGCATGGTCACACCTCCTAATTTCCCAAACAGTTGCACTTCTTGGTAACTAAGTAAGTATTCAAGTACATGAGAGCCTGTTTTTCATTCCCTTTCATAAACTGTCACATTTCTCTAGAAGCCACCAACTGTCAGTAGTTTGTCAGTTAGAGGTACAGACTTCTGAGCCATCCCCCATAGTCAAAGATGCACTGTAGGAGGGCTCGAGAGTCTAACTGGCAAACTCCTGACAGTTGGTGGCTTCTAGAGAAGTGTGAGAGTTAATGTGGATGGAAACCATACTGGCATATATTTGAGTGCTTAGTCACCAAGCATACTGGAATATGACCTGGCCTCATCTTACACAGGCCTTTGCATGCAATCACGATGGCTCTGTATTTGTGAGAGCAATGACTCTGTCATGTCTTGAGATCACAATTTCACTCTTGACATCTGCAGCCTCAGACTCATAAAATCTTTTTAAATGCTCCCTGCAATGGTACCTGAGTCTTGAAGAGAGGGCTACAAATATCCCATTGCACATACTCTCATTTTTTTTCCAGGATGACCAGTTGTGAATGTCTTTTTTAAACATAATCTACTGCACCAAGGTCTCTGAGGAGGTCTGAGAACTGCACTAATCTGTAGTTATCGAGATATGAATGTAGAGTGAAGCTTGATACTTCATTCATTTAACAAAATAATAGTATGAGGTTCAATACTGGGGCCTTGGATCTCCATAACCATATGTTCTCGACAAAGCTTACAGCAGCAGGCATGTGTTGCTTTCTATAGAGTAGACCTTAAATTCACTCTTAAGGAGCTGATTATTCCCAGAAAGTTTGTACCACTATTGCATTCATGGACATATCTTTCTAGGTTGTTCATTAATATAGTATGCAATATTCTTAGTTTGATACGACGACTGATGATCCTCCCAGGAGCACACCATGTAGGCTAGAGCAAAGGATGAAATACTGGGACTAAACTGGGAACTAGGATTTAGGACTTTGTTGAAGTTAGAGATCATTACTGCAAGGCAAAGATTTCAGGCTACTATGGTGGCACTGCCTAAGGCTCATGATTTACACGCTACAGGATATGAAAACAGAAATATTGGGATGTATGTGGAATATCCAATAGACTAGGCCCTGGAAGAGAAAACAGAAAGTTTGTGTATAGAGTGGGGTAGTATAGTCAACATCTAGTCCTGTGCCTGTGGATAGGGCAAGTACTAGTGGCACTCTAATTGTTCCTTATAGCACTGAAATTGGGGGTGTATGAGATTTGGGACCATGATGAAGCCTGAAGGCCTCTGCTCTGAAGTATAAGTTGTTTGTCTAGGCTGGGGTACTGGTATAGATTCAGCAGGATGTGCAAAAACATTTATGATGAGTATGTTAGGGATAATTAACAGGCCTGACTCTGGAGAGGTCATGGGGAATCTGAGTACAGAGTTGGGTTGTATAGGCAGCACACAGTGTTCTGTGGCTAAGTGTTGTAACAGGAACTTCATGCAGGAACCAAGATATTACCTATAGCAAAGAAGAACATGAAGCAAAGGATTTCGGACATTGACAAAAGTTAGAAGTCACTACAAGGATGGGTGGTGGTGGTGCATGACTTTAATCATAGCACTTGGGAGGCAGAGGCAGGAGGATCTCTGTAAGTGTGAAGCCAACCTGGTCTACAGAGCTAGTGCACACATAGACTTCAAAGTTACATAGAGAAGCCTTCCCTCAGATTAAAAATAGATAGATAGATAGACAGATAGGTAGATATAAGTAAGTCATTGCGAGTGAGAACAAGCACTATTCTAGGGATGCCACTAGATGGTCTGGACTCCACTAGTTTGGGAAAACAATTATCTTTGCAGAAGGGTGCATACCTCTATCGACTTTATAGGAGGATATGGACAGTCTGGGCATGTGTGCAAGAACGTTGAGTGCAGAGGGAGCCTAGCTGTTCACTAAAGCATAGTAGAAGTTGTAGGGCCTAAGCTTGTCTGCACACATTCAATCCTGTAGATGCCTAAAGCTCACAAATGGAAGGCAAGTGTGTTTCTAGTAGGTCAGGCTGCATGTGGAAAAACAAGTATTCATGTTTGTGTTGGTTATTACTCACTAGGCTAAACCCTGGAGGCCGAGCATGTGGGATGTCTAGGGACCAAGATAGGTGGCTTAATCATTTAAATGTCACTTGTGATTGAATGAAGGTAGAATGGTTCAAGTTGAGAGTATGGAAGTTGGATATAGCACAAAGGAATAGGCTAGGACAAGGTCAGTTGGAGGAACCAGAGTCTGCAGAAGCCTAGAGCCATCAAGTACAAGGAACTCATAGCCACACTAGTCATGGTCACTGGATGTTCGACCATTCTAGTTACGCCAGAAAATAAAATGTCAGATAGGGATGTAAACACCAGGCTCACCCAGGAGGAGACCACAGGAAGTCTGTGTATTTATTGGTGTATTTTATGTGTCACAAGGCTTTCTGAAAGTAGATGTGGGTAGACAGGGCTAGGGTACATCCCTATGGGAGCATAGATGTAGGCTACAGCCAAGGACAAAATGCTTGGCATAGGCTAGGGCCAAGGAATGGGGACCTTGTTAAATTCTAGGGGTCATTACAGCAAGGCTAGGAGTCCAGACATCTGTGCCAAACTGCATGCAACATGGGATTTATGTTTTGCATGACATGAAAACAGAAATATTGGGTTGTGTTCGGAGTTTCAGTAACTAGACTCTGGGGAGTGGATGGGAAGTTTGTGTATAGAGTGCCATGGTATAGTGAACATCTAGTCCTGTGGCCATAGATAGGACAACTATTGTAGAAATACTAAATGTTAACTATAGCACATGAATAGATGGAGGGCTGTGCTGGGGTGTGAGATTTTACACCCTACTGAATCCTAGAGGCACCTGTTATGTGTTATAGTTTGTCTATGTAGGCTAGAGTACTGTGATCAATTCAGCAAGTTGTAGAAAATCATGTATGATGAGTACATTTGGTGTTAGTCTTCAGGCTCGACTCTGGGGAGTACATGGGTATTCTGGGTAATCTGGGTATTAAGTTGTGTTGTATAGGTAGCCTAGAGTGTCTTGTGTGTAATTGTTGTTTCAGGAGATTCATGCAGGACACTATATGTTGCATTCAGCCTAAGAGACCATGGTGGGACTAAGATGGAACAAAGGATTTGGAACCCTACCAACAGCTAGAAGTCACTACTATTGAAATCTAGGGATGACACTGGATGTTCCATCCAGTCTGGACTCCACTGGATTAGAAAAACAATGATAGGATGCAGAGCAGTGCTCTGAAATCTAGACGATGGAGGAGTATTCTGATAGTCTGGGGATAGAATGGTCATGTAGGGCAGCCACAACTCCTGTGGTTCTATGAGAGACTGATAGTCTTTGTGGGAATCTAGATGCTGTCAACAGCACAGAAAAAGTTGATGGGTCTAAGAATGCCGGAGATTGCTATAGAGGCAGCTGGAGAAGACCAGGACACTGGCTGTTGCAACTTGGGTAGATCAAGCCCTCTATGTACAAAGTACTGAGTGGGTAACTAAACTAAACAAGTTAAAACCTGAGAAGACATAGAAAATCTGAATAAGGAATAATGCTCTATACTGTACCTAAAGTGTCCCGTGGATGTACTAGTGCAGGGTAAGTGCTAGCAAAGACTAGATGTTCACGACAGAAAAGGAGGATTCCTGAGAATAGTCTGAGCTGAGTTATTTGGGACCATACTCCCGAGAAGACCCTTGACTCAAGAGGCAAACAGCCAGATCATGCAGGGGTGCTGTCTGTTAAACTCAAGCTAGATGCAGATGGATATGGAAAACAAATATTGGTTGGTGGCTTATATAAGAAGCCAGTTCCTGGAGGAGAACATTAGGAATGTGGTAGAGTAGGGTGCTGCAGGTAACACAGAGGGTACTGTGGGTGGGTGAAGGTAGCAATTTGTCTGCTGCATGTATGTCGGCAATCGCACACGTGGAAGGCCAAGACATGGGATTTCCGAAATTATAGAAGCCTAGATATTGCTACTTAGGTGATCAAACTAAATTTGTATAATGACTTTGGGAAAGAGGCTAGATCCAGGTAGAGATAGAATATGAAATATCTGGTTGTGAGGGAGTGAGTACTTACCAGGCCATACCATGGTGGAGGACTCAGGAATACAGAATGTGGATTCGGGTAAGATAGTTAGCAAAATGAGTACTATATGTAGATTCAAGCAGCGCAGGTCCTTGTAGGACAATGTATGTTAGTTGGAGGACAGGAGTAGATGCTGGGATTCAGCCCTCGCATTTGGAACTCTGTTGAATCCTGTGAGCATTACTACAACATGCAAGAATATCAGTGGCAAAAACTAGACTTGGACACTTGTAGTGACTTATGATCTGTTTGTTGGCATATGGGGAAACGCTATCTGGTAGGGGAAATATTCTGGGCTTGGTCTTTGGGGAAGATATGGAAAGTCTGGATTGGAAATGGAGTTGTGAAAACAGGGCAACTATTTCATGCATGGGTGTAGGTGTGTTAAATTCAGGGGAGCCTAACTGTTGACTATACCAAAGAAGGAGTTGCTGGACCTAGTCTTGGCTGAAGGCTTTGAAAACCTTCACAGGCCTAAAATTTGCAAATGCAAGGCACATGAGGCAGCTGTAAGTCAGACAGCAAGTGGAAAATCAAATATTCATTTGTGTGTAGTGGATTACTCAATTTGCTAAAGTTGGGTCCTGGTGGTTGTGGGATGTCTGGTTATATAATGAAGTGGTTTAGGCATCGGAATCATCCAGCAGATGGATTCAGGTAGGATGGTTACTGTTGGGAATGTAGATGCTGGATACAGCACAAAAGAATGTGCTAGGACAAGGCCAGTTGGAGGGAAAGTGCCAGCAGAAGCTTAGAACTATCTATCAAAGCACGGTAGGACTAAGATGGAGCCTAGGGTTTGGAACTCAGCAAACAGCTAAAAGTCACTATAAGTGTGAGAAAACAGCTCTTTTAGAGTTCTCACTGGATGTTTCATCAGGTCTGGACTCTACTGGAGTAGGAAAAGAATTATCTGCTCGAAAGGTGCACTTACTTCTCTTGGCATTGTAGAAGGATTTGGACAGTCTTGGCATGCTGTGATATTATGTAGTCAGCCAGAGATCCTGTGGTTTGATGAGGTTGGGGTTGTCTCAGTGGGAATGTATATGTTGTCTACAGCACAGGAGGATTTGATGGGACTAGGAATCCTATATGCTATGAATATGTTTTATTACCATTGGTTATTCAAGAAGATGCTTTGGGCAATCGATTAGTAGAATATAGCCAGGCAGGAAATCTGAACAGAGATATAGAGAGAAAGTAGGCAGAGTCAGGGAGATGCCATGTAGCTGCTGAAGGAGAAAACCAGCAGCTACCAGTGAGAGCCTTACTGGTATGGATCATAATGATACATAGATATACAAAAGGGAATCCCACATCAATATGAGCTATGTTTGGAGGGATGTGGAAAAACAGTATTTGGAACAGGAAATATTCACTAGGTTCGAACTTTAGGAGGACACGATAATTTTTCATAAGGAGTGGGGTTATTCCATTAGCCAGTACAGGTATGATAAGTGTTGGGGAACTCCCAGTGTTGGCTACAGAATAGTAGTAGCTGGTGGGATCATGCTGTGTTTTGAGATTTGTGTCCCTAAAACATGCCAAAAATCACTACTGCAGAGTGCAAGGGTCCATTCTTTGATGGGACAGGGACTATTCAATCTAGGATAAATTCCACTGAATATGGAAAACCAATTACAGAGTATGGATATCTTCACCTGGATAAATCCTGGAGGGGGACATAGGAAGTCTGGGTATGGTGTGAAGAGGTATGGGCAACTCTAAGACCCCTGTTGGTTTATCTAAATAGGATTATATCTGGCTGTAGCCCAGATGTTCTCTATAATATAGGAAAAATGTTCTAAATAGGCTGCAACATGTTGAAGCCTAAAATTCACTACTATAAGGCAAGGAGTCCAGACCAAGATTGAACATTTCTTATGGTTTCCAGGTTATACATAACAGAATGTTAAAAATCAAGTGTCTAATACTGTGTGATATTCTCAATAGGCTAGACACCAGAAGATAGGAGAACCCTGGTTATGGACTGGGCTTATGTTGGTTGTAGAAAGCCTCCTTAGGTGAGTGAGTATATTAAAGGAGGCTGTATGCTCACCACAGTAAAAGAGATATTGAGGCTAGGCTGGGTCACCTGACTTGGGATAAGGTGGAAGCCTGGAGGCCATGATTTGTTGCTACACAGCCAGACAAGATATGGACACTGGTTTGCGTATATTCATTAGGTACAGAGGAATGTGGAGATGCAAGTATTCGTGTGTGTGTGTGTGTGTGTGTGTGTATGAGTGTGTGTGAGTGTGTGTGTGTACGGTCAACAGGCTAAGTCATGGAGTAGGAATGTTATTTGGGAATGATTTTAGGGAAGACATTCAAGATACTAGCCAAAGATTGAGGTGGACATTTTGGACTAAACCATTGACAGGGATAGTATTGTTGAAGAATTTGGAGAAGCAAATGATCTGTCATGTGTTCTACCACAACAAAGGTAGATATGTAAAAAAGGTTGAGGTGGAAAATTTGCCTTAGAATTATTAAACAAAGTCTCCATCTAAACCCAAACTCTCTTTGCCTTCTCAATATCTTCCCCCTATCATCAAAGTGTCAGGAGTGGTACAGTCCACTATTTGTTCCTTCCTTCCCCAGGCATTCTTGTGGGTCAGAACCAGGCTTTGTGATGTCAGAGCACAAGCTCACCTACTATTGGTCGAGACCTTGATGATGACTCAGGTCTGAGGGTGTGGCCTTCCCTACTCTGCCAGTTGTTCACAGCCCCTCGATGGAGAAAAAACACGCGCTCACGCGACTTGGTGATGGAGACTCTAGCAAAGGAACCTAAGGAATCACTGTCCGACATGGACGTCCCAACATCCAGTAGTGATGTTCCGATGGCAGCGAACGGGCCAGTCCTTATGGTGAAGACAAAGGCAGCTCTAAAGCAGTATCCACCTTACATGTCTTGCGGAAAGGTGAGTTGACGAACCCTACTGGAGCTCCCTCATCTACTCATTTACTCTTACCTAAAGTCACTACCTCTCTCCTTCCTGGCATAAATCCCTTATCAATTCTCACCTCTTCCGACAAAGTGTCCTTCACATGCCTCTCCTGACTTCTCCCTCTATTAACTAATTCTTGTGTTCACCTCTTGCCATTCCAGGCACACAAGAAAAGCAAACACCGGAAGCACTCCTCAAAGAAGAGGAACAAGAGAAAGAGGGAGGCCGAAGAGGCAGCTGCCCTCGAACGGAAGAAAATCAAAGTGAAAGCTGTTACTGCAATGCCTGAACCTAAGGAGGAGGAGCCTGAAAAGGAAGCCGAGGTGCACACTACTGGAGAAGCAAGCGTGGTCGCAGCAGCCCATGAGGGGGAGAGCCAATAAGATGGCTATCATGAAGACGGGGAATGCCCAAATATGACAAAGAAAATTGCATTGGTATAAATTTCTTAAATTGAAAATAAATTCAATTTAGTTGAAAAGCTATGTGTCTTTTACAGTGACTAAAGGTGAAACCAGGAATGGGAAGGAAAAATGATGGTTATAGGAGAAGAGAGGGAAGATGGGTGGGTGAATGGCAATGGAGAGATTTGTTCTTCACTAGGTTTGGGACAGTCATAGTGGGTTCATGGAAAGAGGGGGAGGTGGGTTGGTAGAAGACAAGGGAGGGATTTGGGTCTACAAAGGTTTGGGCATTAATTGTGGGTGCATAAAAGAGGCGAGTTTGTGTGGGAAGAAGACAAGGGAGGGATTAGGGTCTCCAAAATTTTGTGGCTTTAACGGTGAGAGCATGGAAAGAGAGGGAGTTTTGGTGGGTAGGAGACAAGGGAGGGATTTGTGTCTCCAAAGGTTTGGGCATCAATGGTGGGTGCATGGAAGACGGGGAGTTTGGGTGGGAAGAAGACAAGGGAGGGGTTTGGGTCTCCAAAGTTTTGGGGCAGTAATGGTGAGGGCATGAAAAGAAAGGGAGTTTGGGTGGGAAGATGACAAGGGAGGGATTTGGGTCTCCAAAGAATTGTTCATCAATGGTGGGTGCATGGAAGAGGGGGAGTTAGGGTGGATAGAAGACAAGGAAGGGATTTGTGTCTCCAAAGGATTTGGGCAGTAATGGTGAGTGCATGAAAAGAAAGGGAACTTGGGTTGGTAGAAGACAAGGGAGGGATTTGTGTCTCCAAAGGTTTGGGCATCACTTGTGGGTGCATGGAAGAAAGGGAGTTTGGGTGTGTAGGTGACAAGGGAGGGATTTGTGTTTTTAAAGGTTTGGGCATCAATGATGGGTGCATGGAAGAGGGGGAGTTTGGGTGGGAAGAAGACAGGGGAGGGATTTTTGTCTCCAAACGTTTGGGCATCATTGGTGGGTGCCTGGATGAGGGGGATTTTGGGGCAGTAATGGTGAGTGCATGAAAAGAAAGGGAGCATGGGTGGGTAGAAGACAAGGGAGGGATTTGTGTCTCCAAAGGTTTGGGCATCAATGGTGGGTGCATGAAAGTGGGGATGTTTGGGTTGGAAGAAGACAAGGGTGGGATTTGGGTCTCCAAAGGTTTGGGCAACAATGGTGGGTGCATGGAAGAGGGGGAGTTCGGGTGGGAAGAACACAAGGGAGGGATTTGGGTTTCCATATGTTTGGAGCAGTAATGGTGAGTGCATGGAAAGAGAGGGAGTTTGGGTGGGTAGAAGACAAGGGAGGGATTTGGGTCTCCAAAGGTTTGGGCATCAATTGTGGGTGCATGGAAGAGAGGGAGTTTGGGTGGGTAGGAAAAAAGGGAGGGATTTGTGTCTCCAAAAGTTTGGGCATCAATGGTGGGTGCCTTGAAGAGGGGGATTTGTGTTTGTAGAAGACAAGGGAGGGGTTTGTGTCTCCAAAATTTTGGGGCAGTAATGGTGAGAGCATGGAAAGCGTGGGAATATGCGTGGGTAATGCCAGGGAAGGGAGTTGGATCTCATATACTTTGGAGAGTGTAATGATGGGTAAATGATAAGAGAAATTTGGGTGGGTACATGACAAGGGAAGGATTTGATTCTCAAATACTCAGGTGGCAGAAATCATGAGTATCTGTTAAGAGAGGAGTTTGGGTTATTATATGAAGGGTGGGATTAGGGTCTCAGAAAGATGGGGTCAGAAATGGTGGATATATAGCAACAGAGGGAGTATGCTGGGTAAATGACAAGGGAGGGATTTGGGTCTTATACACTTTAGGGGCAGCAATGGTGAGTATGTAGCAAGAGAAATACTTTGGATGGGCATACGACAATGGAGAGATTAGGGTCTCACAAAGCTGGTGGCAAAATGATAGGTATATGCCCAGAGAGGAGTTTGGGTAGCTGTATGACCAGGGGGTGTTTGGGTCTCTTAAGGTTTGGGGCAGAAATAATTGGTATATTTCATGAAACAGAGTTTGGGTGGGTATATGTCAAGAGAGGGGGTTTTGTTGGGCTTATAAACATGGATATATTTGGGTCTGACATGTTTGGGGGAAGAAATGGTGGTTACATCACAAGACAGGAAATTGTGTGGTTACATGAAAATAGAAGAATTTTCAGTGGGCATATGGCAAGAGAAGGATTTGGGTCACAGCAGGATGGGGGCAGACATGGTGGATACATGGCTAGCGAGGAAGTTTGGGTGAGTACATGACATGGGGCAGATTGGGCCATCACAACGTTTGGGGGAAGAAATGGTGGAAAGATTATAAGAGAGAGTATTAGGTTTGGTGTATGGCTAAGGAGGAATGAGTGTCTTGGAAGGATGGGTCCAGAAATAGTGGGTACATGGCGAGAGAGGGAGTTCACTTGGTTGAATGAAAGGGAGAGATTTGTGTCTGATAAGGTTTTAGGGAATAAATATTGGCTATATGGCAAGAGAGGTAGTGTGGATAGGCAGATGACAAAGGAGGGATGTGGTCTCATAAGGATGAAGGCAGCAACAGTGGGGAGAGAGAGAGAGAGAGAGAGAGAGAGAGAGAGAGAGAGAGAGAGATTTGGTTGGTATATGATATGGGAGAGATTATGGTTTTTCAAAGTTTGATGGCAGATAAACAATTTTCATGAATTTACGATAAAGATGGATTTGATTGCGTGTATTGTATGAACCACACCTTGAACTCAAATTTCAAGTTGAGGCCTAGAAAATTGATTTAGGTGGGTATATGACACAGAAGACTCTTTGGTGTTGAAGATGGAAAATCTGACATTTTGTATACTATAGGGATAGAGGCCAGAAAAGGAATATGGTTTGATATATAAAAAGAAGAAAATTTGGGTTAGCATATGACAAAGAAGGGACTTTGGTTCCCACAGATTTGAGGGTCATACCACACATGCACTGTAAGACTCATAGAGGTAATTATGGAGCATTGAATCCAAATTGCTACATTTATCTAATCTCATAGATACGGATGAAGAAGACTGTGCTCCACCATCCATGTATTTTGCAAGATCCGGGCAAAACTTCACAGTATGAATGTCTCAACCTATCTGAGGTGAAGTGTGTGAGTGACAGTTATCCCCACAAATAGCTGTTATGTTTCCTGTTTGGCAACTTTTTTTGAATGTTGGTTTTATACCTCACCATCCAATGTAAGTAAGGAAATCTCCCCAGGAGCAATAATCAAACAGCAAACTCAAATCTACTGATCACATCTCAGTGAAAGGAATGGTAATTTGAAGTGACAGGTTTACCCTTGGTTATCCTTTATAAAAAATTTGTGTTTTAATAGGGCTTTTAGAATGGGCTGCTTACATAACAGGCCTAGCAGAAATGAGGATATACTAATGAGACAATTGTGTAGCTTGATCTATCAGAACAGTCAAATCATTGACTTCAACGTAATGAGTATTTCTACAGAAATCTCATGCCAGGTAAAGCAATGTTCTCTACCCAAAGGAAAACCTTGTCTCCTTAAAGAGATTTCACACAATTCCTACTATCAAACCACCTTGCCAGATAAGACTAACAATTAGACAATGATGGGTGAGCTAAGGGAGGGTAGATGCCACCTCCTGACCACAACTGCTTATATGTCAATACCCTGTCCCTCTAGCTAAACTCTAATCTCAGTTCAGGACTTCAAGATGCAAGAGACTTGAAAGGGTCTCTGGATCTCTTTATCACTAGTTAATTGGATGCTTGCCTATAATTTTAGGAAATTAATTCATGATCCTCATGTCAGGATTCAGGCAACGGCACTGGGCCTGTTGTTGAGTCCATACCATCTGATTCATCAGTAGTAGGTAGAGAGAGAGAGAGACGAGGCCTGATGTGGGAATGTAAACCTCAAAACCCACCCTCAGTGACATATATTATCCACAAAGGCTATATGCATTCCAGCATGGTCACACCTCCTAATTTCCCAAACAGTTGCACTTCTTGGTAACTAAGTAAGTATTCAAGTACATGAGAGCCTGTTTTTCATTCCCTTTCATTAACTGTCACATTTCTCTAGAAGCCAGCAACTGTCAGTAGTTTGTCAGTTAGAGGTATAGACTTCTGAGCCATCCCCCATAGTCAAAGATGCACTGTAGGAGGGCTCCAGAGTCTAACTGGCAAACTCCTGACAGTTGGTGGCTTCTAGAGAAGGGTGAGAGTTAATGTGGATGAAAACCATACTGGCATATATTTGAGTGCTTAGTCACCAAGCATACTGGTATATGACCTGGCCTCATCTTACACAGGCCTTTGCATGCAATCACGACGGCTCTGTATTTGTGAGAGCAATGACTCTGTCATGTCTTGAGATCACAATTTCACTCTTGGCATCTGCAGCCTCAGACTCTAAAATCTTTTTAAATGCTCCCTGCAATGGTACCTGAGTCTTGAAGAGAGGGCTACAAATATCCCATTGCACATATTCTCATTTTTTTCCAGGATGACCAGTTTTGAATGTCTTTTTTAAACATAATCTACTGCACCAAGGTCTCTGAGGAGGTCTGAGAACTGCACTAATCTGTAGTTATCGAGGTATGAATGTAGAGTGAAGCTTGATACTTCATTCATTTAACAAAATAATAGTATGAGGTTCAATACTTTGGCCTTGGAACACCATAACCATGTTTTCTCGACAAAGCTTACAGCAGCAGGCATGTGTTGCTTTCTGTAGAGTAGACCTTAAATTCACTCTTAAGGAGCTGATTATTCCCAGAAAGTTTGTACCACTATTGCATTCATGGACATATCTTTCTAGGTTGTTCATTAATATAGTATGCAATATTCTTAGTTTGGTACGACGACTGATGATCCTCCCAGGAGCACACCATGTAGGCTAGAGCAAAGGATGAAATACTGGGACTAAACTGGGAACTAGGATTTAGGACTTTGTTGAAGTTAGAGATCATTACTGCAAGGCAAAGATTTCAGGCTACTATGGTGGCACTGCCTAAGGCTCATGATTTACACACTACAGGATATGAAAACAGAAATATTGGGATGTATGTGGAATATCCAATAGACTAGGCCCTGGAAGAGAACACAGAAAGTTTGTGTATAGAGAGGGGTAGTATAGTCAACATCTAGTCCTGTGCCTGTGGATAGGGCAAGTACTAGTGGCACTCTAATTGTTCCTTATAGCACTGAAATTGGGGGTGTATGAGATTTGGGACCATGATGAAGCCTGAAGGACTCTGCTCTGAAGTATAAGTTGTTTGTCTAGGCTGGGGTACTGGTATAGATTCAGCAGGATGTGCAAAAACATTTATGATGAGTATGTTAGGGATAATTAACAGGCCTGACTCTGGAGAGGTCATGGGGAATCTGAGTACAGAGTTGGGTTGTATAGGCAGCACACAGTGTTCTGTGGCTATGTGTTGTAACAGGAACTTCATGCAGGAACCAAGATCTTACCTATAGCAAAGAAGAACATGAAGCAAAGGATTTCGGACATTGACAAAAGTTAGAAGTCACTACAAGGATGGGTGGTGGTGGTGCATGACTTTCATCATAGCACTTGGGAGGCAGAGGCAGGAGGATCTCTGTGAGTGTGAAGCCAACCTGGTCTACAGAGCTAGTGCAAAAATAGACTTCAAAGTTACGTAGAGAAGCCTTCTCTCGAATTAAAAATAGATAGATAGATAGACAGATAGGTAGATATAAGTAAGTCATTGCGAGTGAGAACAAGCACTATTCTAGGGATGCCACTAGATTGTCTGGACTCCACTAGTTTGGGAAATCAATTATCTCTGCAGAAGGGTGCATACCTCTATAGTCTTTGTAGGAGGATATGGACAGTCTGGGCATGTGTGCAAGAACGTTGAGTGCAGAGGGAGCCTAGCTGTTCACTAAAGCATAGTAGAAGTTGCTGGGCCTAAGCTTGTCTGCACACATTCAAACCTGTAGATGCCTAAAGCTCGCAAATGGAAGGCAAATGTGGTTCTAGTAGGTCAGGCTGCATGTGGAAAAACAAGTATTCAGGTTTGTGTTGGTTATTACTCACTAGGCTAAACCCTGGAGGCCGAGCATGTGGGATGTCTAGGGACGAAGATAGGTGGCTTAATCATTTAAATGTCACTTGTGATTGAATGAAGGTAGAATGGTTCAAGTTGAGAGTATGGAAGTTGGATATAGCACAAAGGAATAGGCTAGGACAAGGTCAGTTGGAGGAACCAGAGTCTGCAGAAGCCTAGAGCCATTAAGTACAAGGAACTCATAGCCACACTAGTCATGGTCACTGGATGTTCGACCATTCTAGTTACGCCAGAAAATAAAATGTCAGATAGGGATGTAAACACCAGGCTCACCCAGGAGGAGACCACAGGAAGTCTGTGTATTTATTGGTGTATTTTATGTGTCACAAGGCTTTCTGAAAGTAGATGTGGGTAGACAGGGCTAGGGTACATCCCTATGGGAGCATAGATGTAGGCTACAGCCAAGGACAAAATGCTTGGCATAGGCTAGGGCCAAGGAATGGGGATCTTGTTGAATTCTAGGGGTCATTAAAGCAAGGCTAGGAGTCCAGACATCTGTGCCAAACTGCATGCAGCATGGGATTTATGTTTTGCATGACATGAAAACAGAAATATTGGGTTGTGTTTGGAGTTTCAGTAACTAGACTCTGGGGAGTGGATGGGAAGTTTGTGTATAGAGTGCCATGGTATAGTGAACATCTAGTCCTGTGGCCATAGATAGGACAACTATTGTAGAAATACTAAATGTTAACTATAGCACATGAATAGATGGAGGGGCTGTGCTGGGGTGTGAGATTTTACACCCTACTGAATCCTAGAGGCACCTGTTATGTGTTATAGGTTGTCTATGTAGGCTAAAGTACTGTGATCAATTCAGCAAGTTGTAGAAAATCATGTATGATGAGTACATTTGGTGTTAGTCTACAGGCTTGACTCTGGGGAGTACATGGGTATTCTGGGTAATCTGGGTATTAAGTTGTGTTGTATAGGTAGCCTAGAGTGTCCTGTGTGTAAGTGTTGTTTCAGGAGATTCATGCAGGACACTATATGTTGCATTCAGCCTAAGAGACCATGGTGGAACTAAGATGGAACAAAGGATTTGGAACCCTACCAACAGCTAGAAGTCACTACTATTGAAATCTAGGGATGACGCTGGATGTTCCATCCAGTCTGGACTCCACTGGATTAGAAAAACAATGATAGGATGCAGAGCAGTGCTCTGAAATCTAGACGATGGAGGAGTATTCTGATAGTCTGGGGATAGAATGGTCATGTAGGGCAGCCACAACTCCTCTGGTTCTATGAGAGACTGATAGTCTTTGTGGGAATCTAGATGCTGTCAACAGCACAGAAAAAGTTGATGGGTCTAAGAATGCCAGAGATTGCAATAGAGGCAGCTGGAGATGACCAGGACACTGGTTGTTGCAACTTGGGTAGATCAAGCCCTCTATGTACAAAGTACTGAGTGGGTAACTAAACTAAACAAGTTAAAACCTGGGAAGACATAGAAAATCTGAATAAGGAATAACGCTGTATACTGTACTTAAAGTGTCCCGTGCATGTATTGGTGCAGGGTAAGTGCTAGCAAAGCCTAGATGTTCACGACAGAAAAGGAGGATTCCTGAGAATAGTCTGAGCTGAGTTATTTGGGACCATACTCCCGAGAAGACCCTTGAATCAAGAGGCAAACAGCCAGATTATGCAGGGGTGCTGGATGTTAAACTCAAGCTAGATGCAGATGGATATGGAAAACAAGTATTGGTTGGTGGCTTATATAAGAAGCCAGTTCCTGGAGGAGAACATTAGGAATGTGGTAGAGTAGGGTGCTGCAGGTAACACAGAGGGTACTGTGGGTGGGTGAAGGTAGCAACTTGTCTGCTGCATGTATGTCGGCAATCGCACACGTGGAAGGCCAAGACATGGGATTTCCGAAATTATAGAAGCCTAGATATTGCTACTTAGGTGATCAAACTAAATTTGTATAATGACTTTGGGAAAGAGGCTAGATCCAGGTAGAGATAGAATATGAAATATCTGGTTGTGAGGGAGTGAGTACTTACCAGGCCATACCATGGTGGAGGACTCAGGAATACAGAATTTGGATTCGGGTAAGATAGCAAAATGAGTACTATATGTAGATTCAAGCAGCGCAGGTCCTTGTAGGACAATGTATGTTGGTTGGAGGACAGGAGTAGATGCTGGGATTCGGCCCTCACATTTGGAACTCTGTTGAATCCTGTGAGCATTACTACAACATGCAAGAATATCAGTGGCAAAAACTAGACTTGGACACTTGTAGTGACTTATGATCTGTTTGTTGGCATATGGGGAAACGCTATCTGGTAGGGGAAATATTCTGGGCTTGGCCTTTGGGGAAGATATGGAAAGTCTGGATTGGAAATGGAGTTGTGAAAGCAGGGCAACTATTTCATGCATGGGTGTAGGTGTGTTAAATTAGGGGAGCCTAACTGTTGACTATACCAAAGAAGGAGTTGCTGGACCTAGTCTTGGCTGAAGGCTTTGAAAACCTTCACAGGCCTAAAATTTGCAAATGCAAGGCACATGAGGCAGCTGTAAGTCAGACAGCATGTGGAAAATCAAATATTCACTTGTGTGTAGTGGGTTACTCAATTGGCTAAAGTTGGGTCCTGGTGGTTGTGGGATGTCTGGTTATATAATGAAGTGGTTTAGGCATCGGAATCATCCTGCAGATGGATTCAGGTAGGATGGTTACTGTTGGGAATGTAGATGCTGGATACAGCACAAAAGAATGTGCTAGGACAAGGCCAGTTGGAGGGAAAGTGCCAGCAGAAGCTTAGAACTATCTATCAAAGCAAGGTAGGACTAAGATGGAGCCTAGGGTTTGGAACTCAGCAAACAGCTAAAAGTCACTATAAGTGTGAGAAAACAGCTCTTTTAGAGTTCTCACTGGATGTTTCATCAGGTCTGGACTCTACTGGAGTAGGAAAAGAATTATCTGCTCGAAAGGTGCACTTACTTCTCTTGGCATTGTAGAAGGATTTGGACAGTCTTGGCATGCTGTGATATTATGTAGTCAGCCAGAGATCCTGTGGTTTGATGAGGTTGGGGTTGTCTCAGTGGGAATGTATATGTTGTCTACAGCACAGGAGGATTTGATGGGACTAGGAATCCTATATGCTATGAATATGTTTTATTACCATTGGTTATTCAAGAAGATGCTTTGGGCAATCGATTAGTAGAATATAGCCAGGCAGGAAATCTGAACAGAGATATAGAGAGAAAGTAGGCAGAGTCAGGGAGATGCCATGTAGCTGCTGAAGGAGAAAACCAGCAGCTACCAGTGAGAGCCTTACTGGTATGGATCATAATGATACATAGATATACAAAAGGGAATCCCACATCAATATGAGCTATGTTTGGAGGGATGTGGAAAAACAGTATTTGGAACAGGAAATATTCACTAGGTTCGAACTTTAGGAGGACACGATAACTTTTCATAAGGAGTGGGGTTATTCCATTAGCCAGTACAGGTATGATAAGTGTTGGGGAACTCTCAGTGTTGGCTACAGAATAGTAGTAGCTGGTGGGATCATGCTGTGTTTTGAGATTTGTGTCCCTAAAACATGCCAAAAATCACTACTGCAGAGTGCAAGGGTCCATTCTTTGATGGGACAGGGACTATTCAATCTAGGATAAATTCCACTGAATATGGAAAACCAATTACAGAGTATGGATATCTTCACCTGGATAAATCCTGGAGGGGGACATAGGAAGTCTGGGTATGGTGTGAAGAGGTATGGGCAACTCTAAGACCCCTGTTGGTTTATCTAAATAGGATTATATCTGGCTGTAGCCCAGATGTTCTCTATAATATAGGAAAAATGTTCTAAATAGGCTGCAACATGTTGAAGCCTAAAATTCACTACTATAAGGCAAGGAGTCCAGACCAAGATTGAACATTTCTTATGGTTTCCAGGTTATACATAACAGAATGTTAAAAATCAAGTGTCTAATACTGTGTGATATTCTCAATAGGCTAGACACCACAAGATAGGAGAACCCTGGTTATGGACTGGGCTTATGTTGGTTGTAGAAAGCCTCCTTAGGTGAGTGAGTATATTAAAGGAGGCTGTATGCTCACCACAGTAAAAGAGATATTGAGGCTAGGCTGGGTCACCTGACTTGGGATAAGGTGGAAGCCTGGAGGCCATGATTTGTTGCTACACAGCCAGACAAGATATGGACACTGGTTTGCGTATATTCATTAGGTACAGAGGAATGTGGAGATGCAAGTATTCGTGTGTGTGTGTGTGTGTGTGTGTGTGTGTGTGTGTGTGTGTATGTGTGTGTGAGTGTGTGTGTGTACGGTCAACAGGCTAAGCCATGGAGAAGGAATGTTATTTGGGAATGATTTTTGGGAAGACATTCAAGATACTAGCCAAAGATTGAGGCGGACATTTTGGACTAAACCATTGACAGGGATAGTATTGTTGAAGAATTTGGAGAAGCAAATGATCTGTCATGTGTTCTACCACAACAAAGGTAGATATGTAAAAAAGGTTGAGGTGGAAAATTTGCCTTGGAGTTATTCAACAAAGTCTCCATCTAAACCCAAACTCTCTTTGCCTTCTCAATATCTTCCCCCTATCATCAAACTGTCAGGAGTGGTACAGTCCACTATTTGTTCCTTCCTTCCCCAGGCATTCTTGTGGGTCAGAACCAGGCTTTGTGATGTCAGAGCACAAGCTCACCTACTACTGGTCGAGACCTTGATGATGACTCAGGTCTGAGGGTGTGGCCTTCCCTACTCTGCCAGTTGTTCACAGCCCCTCGAGGGAGAAACAACACACGCTCACGAGACTTGGTGATGGAGAGTCTAGCAAAGGAACCTAAGGAATCACTGTCCGACATGGACCTCCCAACATCCAGTAGTGATGTTCCAATGGCAGCGAATGGGCCAGTCTTTATGGTGAAGACAAAGGCAGCTCTAAAGCAGTATCCACCTTACATGTCGTGCGGAAAGGTGAGTTGACGAACCCTACTGGAGCTCCCTCCTCTACTCATTTACTCTTACCTAAAGTCACTACCTCTCTCCTTCCTGGCATAAATCCCTTATCAATTCTCACCTCTTCCGACAAAGTGTCCTTCACTTGCCTCTCCTGACTTCTCCCTCTATTAACTAATTCTTGTGTTCACCTCTTGCCATTCCAGGCCCACAAGAAAAGCAAACACCGGAAGCACTCCTCAAAGAAGAGGAACAAGAGAAAGAGGGAGGCCGAAGAGGCAGCTGCCCTCAAACGGAAGAAAATCAAAGTGAAAGCTGTTACTGCAATGCCTGAACCTAAGGAGGAGGAGCCTGAAAAGGAAGCCGAGGTGCACACTACTGGAGAAGCAAGCGTGGTCGCAGCAGCCGATGAGGGGGAGAGCCAATAAGATGGCTATCATGAAGACGGGGAATGCCCAAATATGACAAAGAAAATTGCATTGGTATAAATTTCTTAAATTGAAAATAAATTCAATTTAGTTGAAAAGCTATGTGTCTTTTACAGTGACTAAAGGCGAAACGAGGAAAGGGAAGGAAAAATGATGGTTATAGGAGAAGAGAGGGAAGATGGGTGGGTGAATGGCAATGGAGAGATTTGTTCTTCACTAGGTTTGGGACAGTCATAGTGGGTTCATGGAAAGAGGGGGAGTTTGGGTTGGTAGAAGACAAGGGAGGGATTTGGGTCTACAAAGGTTTGGGCATTAATTGTGGGTGCATAAAAGAGGCGAGTTTGTGTGGGAAGAAGACAAGGGAGGGATTAGGGTCTCCAAAATTTTGTGGCTTTAACGGTGAGAGCATGGAAAGAGAGGGAGTTTTGGTGGGTAGGAGACAAGGGAGGGATTTGTGTCTCCAAAGGTTTGGGCATCAATGGTGGGTGCATGGATGACGGGGAGTTTGGGTGGGAAGAAGACAAGGGAGGGATTTGGGTCTCCAAAGTTTTGGGGCAGTAATGGTGAGGGCATGAAAAGAAAGGGAGTTTGGGTGGGAAGATGACAAGGGAGGGATTTGGGTCTCCAAAGAATTGTTCATCAATGGTGGGTGCATGGAAGAGGGGGAGTTAGGGTGGATAGAAGACAAGGAAGGGATTTGTGTCTCCAAAGGATTTGGGCAGTAATGGTGAGTGCATGAAAAGAAAGGGAACTTGGGTGGGTAGAAGACAAGGGAGGGATTTGTGTCTCCAAAAGTTTGGGCATCACTTGTGCGTGCATGGAAGAAAGGGAGTTTGGGTGTGTAGGAGACAAGGGAGGGATTTGTGTTTTTAAAGGTTTGGGCATCAATGATGGGTGCATGGAAGAGGGGGAGTTTGGGTGGGAAGAAGACAAGGGAGGGATTTTTGTCTCCAAACGTTTGGGCATCATTGGTGGGTGCCTGGATGAGGGGGATTTTGGGGCAGTAATGGTGAGTGCATGAAAAGAAAGGGAGCATGGGTGGGTAGAAGACAAGGGAGGGATTTGGGTCTCCAAAGGTTTGGGCATCAATGGTGGGTGCATGAAAGTGGGGATGTTTGGGTTGGAAGAAGACAAGGGTGGGATTTGGGTCTCCAAAGGTTTGGGCAACAATGGTGGGTGCATGGTTGATTGGGAGTTCGGGTGGGAAGAAGACAAGGTTGGGATTTGGGTCTCCAAAGGTTTGGGAAACAATGGTGGTTGCATGGAAGAGGGGGAGTTCGGGTGGGAAGAAGACAAGGGAGGGATTTGGGTTTCCATATGTTTGGAGCAGTAATGGTGAGTGCATGGAAAGAGAGTGAGTTTGGGTGGGTAGAAGACAAGGGAGGGATTTGGGTCTCCAAAGGTTTGGGCATCAATTGTGGGTGCATGGAAGAGAGGGATTTTGGGAGGGTAGGAAAAAAGGGAGGGATTTGTGTCCAAAAGTTTGGGCATCAATGGTGGGTGCCTTGAAGAGGGGGATTTTGTGTGGGTAGAAGACAAGGGAGGGGTTTGTGTCTCCAAAATTTTGGGGTAGTAATGGTGAGAGCTTGGAAAGTGTGGGAATATGGGTGGGTAATGCCAGGGAAGGGAGATGGATCTCATATACTTTGGAGAGTGTAATGATGGGTAAATGATAAGAGACATTTGGGTGGGTACATTACAAGGGAAGGATTTGATTCTCAAATACTCAGGTGGCAGAAATCATGAGTATCTGTTAAGAGAGGAGTTTGGGTTATTATATGAAGGGTGGGATTAGGGTCTCAGAAAGATGGGGTCAGAAATGGTGGATATATAGCAACAGAGGGAGTATGCTGGGTAAATGATAAGGGAGGGATTTGGGTCTTATACACTTTAGGGGCAGCAATGGTGAGTATGTAGCAAAAGAAATACTTTGGATGGGCATACGACAATGGAGAGATTAGGGTCTCACAAAGCTGGTGGCAAAATGATGGGTATATGCCCAGAGAGGAGTTTGGGTAGCTGTATGACCAGGGGGTGTTTGGGTCTCTTATGGTTTGGGGCAGAAAAAATTGGTATATTTCATGAAACAGAGTTTGGGTGGGTATATGTCAAGAGAGGGGGTTTTGTTGGGCTTATAAACATGGATATATTTGGGTCTGACATGTTTGGGGGAAGAAATGGTGGTTACATCACAAGACAGGAAATTGTGTGGTTACATGAAAATAGAAGAATTTTCAGTGGGCATATGGCAAGAGAAGGATTTGGGTCACAGCAGGATGGGGGCAGACATGGTGGATATATGGCTAGCGAGGGAGTTTGGGTGAGTACATGACATGGGGCAGATTGGGCCATCACAACGTTTGGGGGACGAAATGGTGGAAAGATTATAAGAGAGAGTATTAGGTTTGGTGTATGGCTAAGGAGGAATGAGTGTCTTGGAAGGATGGGTCCAGAAATAGGGGGTACATGGCGAGAGAGGGAGTTCACTTGGTTGAATGAAAGGGAGAGATTTGTGTCTGATAAGGTTTTAGGGAATAAATATTGGCTATATGGCAAGAGAGGTAGTGTGGATAGGCAGATGACAAAGGAGGGATGTGGTCTCATAAGGATGAAGGCAGCAACAGTGGGGAGAGAGAGAGAGAGAGAGAGAGAGAGAGAGAGAGAGAGAGAGATTGGGTTGGTATATGATATGGGAGAGATTATGGTGTTTCAAAGTTTGATGGCAGATAAACAATTTTCATGAATTTACGATAAAGATGGATTTGACTGCGTGTATTGTATGAACCACACCTTGAACTCAAATTTCAAGTTGAGGCCTAGAAAATTGATTTAGGTGGGTATATGACACAGAAGACTCTTTGGTGTTGAAGATGGAAAATCTGACATTTTGTATACTATAGGGATAGAGGCCAGAAAAGGAATATGGTTTGATATATAAAAAGAAGAAAATTTGGGTTAGCATATGACAAAGAAGGGACTTTGGTTCCCACAGATTTGAGGGTCATACCACACATGCACTGTAAGACTCATAGAGGTAATTATGGAGCATTGAATCCAAATTGCTACATTTATCTAATCTCATAGATACGGATGAAGTACTGTGCTCCACCATCCATGTATTTTGCAAGATCCGGGCAAAACTTCACAGTATGAATGTCTCAACCTATCTGAGGTGAAGTGTGTGAGTGACAGTTATCCCCACAAATAGCTGTTATGTTTCCTGTTTGGCAACTTTTTTTTGAATGTTGGTTTTATACCTCACCATCCAATGTAAGTAAGGAAATCTCCCCAGGAGCAATAATCAAACGGCAAACTCAAATCTACTGATCACATCTCAGTGAAAGGAATGGTAATTTGAAGTGACAGGTTTACCCTTGTTTATGCTTTATAAAAAATTTGTGTTTTAATAGGGCTTTTAGAATGGGCTGCTTACATAACAGGCCTAGCAGAAATGAGGATATACTAATGAGACAATTGTGTAGCTTGATCTATCAGAACAGTCAAATCATTGACTTCAACATAATGAGTATTTCTACAGAAATCTCATGCCATGTAAAGCAATGTTCTCTACCCAAAGGAAAACCTTGTCTTCTTAAAGAGATTTCACACAATTCCTACTATCAAACCACCTTGCCAGATAAGACTAACAATTAGACAATGATGGGTGAGCTAAGGGAGGGTAGATGCCACCTCCTGACCACAACTGCTTATATGTCAATACCCTGTCCCTCTAGCTAAACTCTAATCTCAGTTCAGGACTTCAAGATGCAAGAGACTTGAAAGGGTCTCTGGATCTCTTTATCACTAGTTAATTGGATGCTTGCCTATAATTTTAGGAAATTAATTCATGATCATCATGTCAGGATTCAGGCAAACACGGCACTGGGCCTGTTGTTGAGTCCATACCAACTGATTCATCAGTAGTAGGTAGAGAGAGAGAGAGACGAGGCCTGATGTGGGAATGTAAACCTCAAAACCCACCCTCAGTGACATATATTATCCACAAAGGCTATATGCATTCCAGCATGGTCACACCTCCTAATTTCCCAAACAGTTGCACTTCTTGGTAACTAAGTAAGTATTCAAGTACATGAGAGCCTGTTTTTCATTCCCTTTCATTAACTGTCACATTTCTCTAGAAGCCACCAACTGTCAGTAGTTTGTCAGTTAGAGGTACAGACTTCTGAGCCATCCCCCATAGTCAAAGATGCACTGTAGGAGGGCTCAAGAGTCTAACTGGCAAACTCCTGACAGTTGGTGGCTTCTAGAGAAGTGTGAGAGTTAATGTGGATGGAAACCATACTGGCATATATTTGAGTGCTTAGTAACCAAGCATACTGGAATATGACCTGGCCTCATCTTACACAGGCCTTTGCATGCAATCACGATGGCTCTGTATTTGTGAGAGCAATGACTCTGTCATGTCTTGAGATCACAATTTCACTCTTGGCATCTGCAGCCTCAGACTCATAAAATCTTTTTAAATGCTCCCTGCAATGGTACCTGAGTCTTGAAGAGAGGGCTACAAATATCCCATTGCACATACTCTCATTTTTTTTCCAGGATGACTAGTTGTGAATGTCTTTTTTAAACATAATCTACTGCACCAAGGTCTCTGAGGAGGTCTGAGAACTGCACTAATCTGTAGTTATCGAGATATGAATGTAGAGTGAAGCTTGATACTTCATTCATTTAACAAAATAATAGTATGAGGTTCAATACTGGGGCCTTGGATCTCCATAACCATATGTTCTCGACAAAGCTTACAGCAGCAGGCATGTGTTGCTTTTTATAGCGTAGACCTTAAATTCACTCTTAAGGAGCTGATTATTCCCAGAAAGTTTGTACCACTATTGCATTCATGGACATATCTTTCTATGTTGTTCATTAATATAGTATGCAATATTCTTAGTTTGGTAGGACGACTGATGATCCTCCCAGGAGCACACCATGTAGGCTAGAGCAAAGGATGAAATACTGGGACTAAACTGGGAACTAGGATTTAGGACTTTGTTGAAGTTAGAGATCATTACTGCAAGGCAAAGATTTCAGGCTACTATGGTGGCACTGCCTAAGGCTCATGATTTACACGCTACAGGATATGAAAACAGAAATATTGGGATGTATGTGGAATATCCAATAGACTAGGCCCTGGAAGAGAACTCAGAAAGTTTGTGTATAGAGAGGGGTAGTATAGTCAACATCTAGTCCTGTGCCTGTGGATAGGGCAAGTACTAGTGGCACTCTAATTGTTCCTTATAGCACTGAAATTGGGGGTGTATGTGATTTGGGACCATGATGAAGCCTGAAGGCCTCTGCTCTGAAGTATAAGTTGTTTGTCTAGGCTGGGGTACTGGTATAGATTCAGCAGGATGTGCAAAAACATTTATGATGAGTATGTTAGGGATAATTAACAGGCCTGACTCTGGAGAGGTCATGGGGAATCTGAGTACAGAGTTGGGTTGTATAGGCAGCACACAGTGTTCTGTGGCTAAGTGTTGTAACAGGAACTTCATGCAGGAACCAAGATCTTACCTATAGCAAAGAAGAACATGAAGCAAAGGATTTCGGACATTGACAAAAGTTAGAAGTCACTACAAGGATGGGTGGTGGTGGTGCATGACTTTAATCATAGCACTTGGGAGGCAGAGGCAGGAGGATCTCTGTGAGTGTGAAGCCAACCTGGTCTACAGAGCTAGTGCACACATAGACTTCAAAGTTACGTAGAGAAGCCTTCTCTCGAATTAAAAATAGATAGATAGATAGACAGATAGGTAGATATAAGTAAGTCATTGCGAGGGAGAACAAGCAATATTCTAGGGATGCCACTAGATTGTCTGGACTCCACTAGTTTGGGAAAACAATTATCTCTGCAGAAGGGTGCATACCTCTATAGTCTTTGTAGGAGGATATGGACAGTCTGGGCATGTGTGCAAGAACGTTTAGTGCAGAGGGAGCCTAGCTGTTCACTAAAGCATAGTAGAAGTTGCTGGGCCTAAGCTTGTCTGCACACATTCAAACCTGTAGATGCCAAAAGCTCGCAAATGGAAGGCAAATGTGGTTCTAGTAGGTCAGGCTGCATGTGGAAAAACAAGTATTCATGTTTGTGTTGGTTATTACTCACTAGGCTAAACCCTGGAGGCCGAGCATGTGGGATGTCTAGGGACAAAGATAGGTGGCTTAATCATTTAAATGTCACTTGTGATTGAATGAAGGTAGAATGGTTCAAGTTGAGAGTATGGAAGTTGGATATAGCACAAAGGAATAGGCTAGGACAAGGTCAGTTGGAGGAACCAGAGTCTGCAGAAGCCTAGAGCCATCAAGTACAAGGAACTCATAGCCACACTAGTCATGGTCACTGGATGTTCGACCATTCTAGTTACGCCAGAAAATAAAATGTCAGATAGGGATGTAAACACCAGGCTCACCCAGGAGGAGACCACAGGAAGTCTGTGTATTTATTGGTGTATTTTATGTGTCACAAGGCTTTCTGAAAGTAGATGTGGGTAGACAGGGCTAGGGTACATCCCTATGGGAGCATAGATGTAGGCTACAGCCAAGGACAAAATGCTTGGCATAGGCTAGGGCCAAGGAATGGGGACCTTGTTGAATTCTAGGGGTCATTACAGCAAGGCTAGAAGTCCAGACATCTGTGCCAAACTGCATGCAGCATGGGATTTATGTTTTGCATGACATGAAAACAGAAATATTGGGTTGTGTTTGGAGTTTCAGTAACTAGACTCTGGGGAGTGGATGGGAAGTTTGTGTATAGACTGCCATGGTATAGTGAACATCTAGTCCTGTGGCCATAGATAGGACAACTATTGTAGAAAAACTAAATGTTAACTATAGCAAATGAATAGATGGAGGTGCTGTGCTGGGGTGTGAGATTTTACACCCTACTGAATCCTAGAGGCACCTGTTAAGTGTTATAGGTTGTCAATGTAGGCTAAAGTACTGTGATCAATTCAGCAAGTTGTAGAAAATCATGTATGATGAGTACATTTGGTGTTAGTCTACAGGCTTGACTCTGGGGAGTACATGGGTATTCTGGGTAATCTGGGTATTAAGTTGTGTTGTATAGGTAGCCTAGAGTGTCCTGTGTGTAAGTGTTGTTTCAGGAGATTCATGCAGGACACTATATGTTGCATTCAGCCTAAGAGACCATGGTGGGACTAAGATGGAACAAAGGATTTGGAACCCTACCAAAAGCTAGAAGTCACTACTATTGAAATCTAGGGATGACACTGGATGTTCCATGCTGTCTGGACTCCACTGGATTAGAAAAACAATGATAGGATGCAGAGCAGTGCTCTGAAATCTAGACGATGGAGGAGTATTCTGATAGTCTGGGGATAGAATGGTCATGTAGGGCAGCCACAACTCCTCTGGTTCTATGAGAGATTGATAGTCTTTGTGGGAATCTAGATGCTGTCAACAGCACAGAAAAAGTTGATGGGTCTAAGGATGCCGGAGATTGCTATGGAGGCAGCTGGAGAAGACAAGGACACTGGTTGTTGCAACTTGGGTAGATCAAGCCCTCTATGTACAAAGTACTGAGTGGGTAACTAAACTAAACAAGTTAAAACCTGGGAAGACATAGAAAATCTGAATAAGGAATAATGTTCTATATTGTACCTAAAGTGTCCCGTGGATGTACTAGTGCAGGGTAAGTGCTAGCAAAGCCTAGATGTTCACGACAGAAAAGGAGGATTCCTGAGAATAGTCTGAGCTGAGTTATTTGGGACCATACTCCCGAGAAGACCCTTGACTCAAGAGGCAAACAGCCAGATTATGCAGGGGTGCTGGATGTTAAACTCAAGCTAGATGCAGATGGATATGGAAAACAAGTATTGGTTGGTGGCATATATAAGAAGCCAGTTCCTGGAGGAGAACATTAGGAATGTGGTGGAGTAGGGTGCTGCAGGTAACACAGAGGGTACTGTGGGTGGGTGAAGGTAGCAACTTGTCTGCTGCATGTATGTCGGCAATCGCACACGTGGAAGGCCAAGATATGGGATTTCCGAAATTATAGAAGCCTAGATATTGCTACTTATGTGATCAAACTAAATTTGTATAATGACTTTGGGGAAGAGGCTAGATCCAGGTAGAGATCGAATATGAAATATCTGGTTGTGAGGGAGTGAGTACTTACCAGGCCATACCATGGTGGAGGACTCAGGAATACAGAATTTGGATTCGGGTAAGATAGCAAAATGAGTACTATATGTAGATTCAAGCAGCGCAGGTCCTTGTAGGACAATGTATGTTGGTTGAAGGACAGGAGTAGATGCTGGGATTCGGCCCTCGCATTTGGAACTCTGTTGAATCCTGTGAGCATTACTACAACATGCAAGAATATCAGTGGCAAAAACTAGACTTGGACACTTGTAGTGACTTATGATCTGTTTGTTGGCATATGGGGAAACGCTATGTGGTAGGGGAAATATTCTGGGCTTGGTCTTTGGGGAAGATATGGAAAGTCTGGATTGGAAATGGAGTTGTGAAAGCAGGGCAACTATTTCATGCATGGGTGTAGGTGTGTTAAATTCAGGGGAGCCTAACTGTTGACTATACCAAAGAAGGAGTTGCTGGACCTAGTCTTGGCTGAAGGCTTTGAAAACCTTCACAGGCCTAAAATTTGCAAATGCAAGGCACATGAGGCAGCTCTAAGTCAGACAGCAAGTGGAAAATCAAATATTCATTTGTGTGTAGTGGGTTACTCAATTGGCTAAAGTTGGGTCCTGGTGGTTGTGGGATGTCTGGTTATATAATGAAGTGGTTTAGGCATCGGAATCATCCTGCAGATGGATTCAGGTAGGATGGTTACTGTTGGGAATGTAGATGCTGGATACAGCACAAAAGAATGTGCTAGGACAAGGCCAGTTGGAGGGAAAGTGCCAGCAGAAGCTTAGAACTATCTATCAAAGCACGGTAGGACTAAGATGGAGCCTAGGGTTTGGAACTCAGCAAACAGCTAAAAGTCACTATAAGTGTGAGAAAACAGCTCTTTTAGAGTTCTCACTGGATGTTTCATCAGGTCTGGACTCTACTGGAGTAGGAAAAGAATTATCTGCTCGAAAGGTGTACTTACTTCTCTTGGCATTGTAGAAGGATTTGGACAGTCTTGGCATGCTGTGATATTATTTGTCAGCCAGAGATCCTGTGGTTTGATGAGGTTGGGGTTGTCTCAGTGGGAATGTACATGTTGTCTACAGCACAGGAGGAGTTGATGGGACTAGGAATCCTATATGCTATGAATATGTTTTATTACCATTGGTTATTCAAGAAGATGCTTTGGGCAATCGATTAGTAGAATATAGCCAGGCAGGAAATCTGAACAGAGATATAGAGAGAAAGTAGGCAGAGTCAGGGAGATGCCATGTAGCTGCTGAAGGAGAAAACCAGCAGCTACCAGTGAGAGCCTTACTGGTATGGATCATAATGATACATAGATATACAAAAGGGAATCCCACATCAATATGAGCTATGTTTGGAGGGATGTGGAAAAACAGTATTTGGAACAGGAAATATTCACTAGGTTCGAACTTTAGGAGGACACGATAACTTTTCATAAGGAGTGGGGTTATTCCATTAGCCAGTACAGGTATGATAAGTGTTGGGGAACTCTCAGTGTTGGCTACAGAATAGTAGTAGCTGGTGGGATCATGCTGTGTTTTGAGATTTGTGTCCCTAAAACATGCCACAAATCACTACTGCAGAGTGCAAGGGTCCATTCTTTGATGGGACAGGGACTATTCAATCTAGGATAAATTCCACTGAATATGGAAAACCAATTACAGAGTATGGATATCTTCACCTGGATATATCCTGGAGGGGGACATAGGAAATCTGGGTATGGTGTGAAGAGGTATGGGCAACTCTAAGACCCCTGTTGGTTTATCTAAATAGGATTATATCTGGCTGTAGCCCAGATGTTCTCTATAATATAGGAAAAATGTTCTAAATAGGCTGCAACATGTTGAAGCCTAAAATTCACTACTATAAGGCAAGGAGTCCAGACCAAGATTGAACATTTCTTATGGTTTCCAGGTTATACATAACAGAATGTTAAAAATCAAGTGTCTAATACTGTGTGATATTCTCAATAGGCTAGACACCAGAAGATAGGAGAACCCTGGTTATGGACTGGGCTTATGTTGGTTGTAGAAAGCCTCCTTAGGTGAGTGAGTATATTAAAGGAGGCTGTATGCTCACCACAGTAAAAGAGATATTGAGGCTAGGCTGGGTCACCTGACTTGGGATAAGGTGGAAGCCTGGAGGCCATGATTTGTTGCTACACAGCCAGACAAGATATGGACACTGGTTTGCGTATATTCATTAGGTACAGAGGAATGTGGAGATGCAAGTATTCGTGTGTGTGTGTGTGTGTGTGTGTGTGTGTGTGTGTATGTGTGTGTGAGTGTGTGTGTGTACGGTCAACAGGCTAAGCCATGGAGTAGGAATGTTATTTGGGAATGATTTTAGGGAAGACATTCAAGATACTAGCCAAAGATTGAGGCAGACATTTTGGACTAAACCATTGACAGGGATAGTATTGTTGAAGAATATGGAGAAGCAAATGATCTGTCATGTGTTCTACCACAACAAAGGTAGATATGTAAAAAAGGTTGAGGTGGAAAATTTGCCTTAGAGTTATTAAACAAAGTCTCCATCTAAACCCAAACTCTCTTTGCCTTCTCAATATCTTCCCCCTATCATCAAAGTGTCAGGAGTGGTACAGTCCACTATTTGTTCCTTCCTTCCCCAGGCATTCTTGTGGGTCAGAACCAGGCTTTGTGATGTCAGAGCACAAGCTCACCTACTATTGGTCGAGACCTTGATGATGACTCAGGTCTGAGGGTGTGGCCTTCCCTACTCTGCCAGTTGTTCACAGCCCCTCGAGGGAGAAACAACACGCGCTCACGCGACTTGGTGATGGAGAGTCTAGCAAAGGAACCTAAGGAATCACTGTCCGACATGGACCTCCCAACATCCAGTAGTGATGTTCCCATGGCAGCGAACGGGCCAGTCCTTATGGTGAAGACAAAGGCAGCTCTAAAGCAGTATCCACCTTACATGTCGTGCGGAAAGGTGAGTTGACGAACCCTACTGGAGCTCCCTCCTCTACTCATTTACTCTTACCTAAAGTCACTACCTCTCTCCTTCCTGGCATAAATCCCTTATCAATTCTCACCTCTTCCGACAAAGTGTCCTTCACTTGCCTCTCCTGACTTCTCCCTCTATTAACTAATTCTTGTGTTCACCTCTTGCCATTCCAGGCCCACAAGAAAAGCAAACACCGGAAGCACTCCTCAAAGAAGAGGAACAAGAGAAAGAGGGAGGCCGAAGAGGCAGCTGCCCTCAAACGGAAGAAAATCAAAGTGAAAGCTGTTACTGCAATGCCTGAACCTAAGGAGGAGGAGCCTGAAAAGGAAGCCGAGGTGCACACTACTGGAGAAGCAAGCGTGGTCGCAGCAGCCGATGAGGGGGAGAGCCAATAAGATGGCTATCATGAAGACGGGGAATGCCCAAATATGACAAAGAAAATTGCATTGGTATAAATTTCTTAAATTGAAAATAAATTCAATTTAGTTGAAAAGCTATGTGTCTTTTACAGTGACTAAAGGCGAAACCAGAAAAGGGAAGGAAAAATGATGGTTATAAGAGAAGAGAGGGAAGATGGGTGGGTGAATGGCAATGGAGAGATTTGTTCTTCACTAGGTTTGGGACAGTCATAGTGGGTTCATGGAAAGAGGGGGAGTTTGGGTTGGTAGAAGACAAGGGAGGGATTTGGGTCTACAAAGGTTTGGGCATTAATTGTGGGTGCATAAAAGAGGTGAGTTTGTGTGGGAAGAAGACAAGGGAGGTATTAGGGTCACCAAAATATTGTGGCTTTAACGGTGAGAGCATGGAAAGAGAGGGAGTGTTGGTGTGTAGGAGACAAGGGAGGGTTTTGTGTTTTTAAAGATTTGGGCATCAATGATGGGTGCATGGAAGTGGGGGAGTTTGGGTGGGAAGAAGACAAGGGAGGGATTTTTGTCTCCAAACGTTTGGGCATCATTGGAGGGTGCCTGGACGAGGGGGATTTTGGGGCAGTAATGGTGAGTGCATGAAAAGAAAGGGAGCATGCGTGGGTAGAAGACAAGGGAGGGATTTGGGTCTCCAAAGGTTTGGGCAACAATGGTGGGTGCATGGAAGAGGGAAAGTTCGGGTGTGTAGAAGACAAGTTTGGGATTTGGGTCTCCAAAGGGTTGCGAAACAATGGTGCGTGCATGGAAGAGGGGGAGTTTGGGTGGGAAGAAGACAAGGGGGGGATTTGGGTCTCCATATGTTTGGAGCAGTAATGGTGAGTGCATGGAAAGAGAGGGAGTTTGGCTGGGTAGAAGACACGGGAGGAATTTGGGTCTCCAAAGGTTTGGGCATCAATTGTGGGTGCATGGAAGAGAGGGAGTTTGGGTGGGTAGGAAAAAAGGGAGGGATTTGTGTCTCCAAAAGTTTGGGCATCAATGGTGGGTGCCTTGAAGAGGGGGATTTTGTGTGGGTAGAAGAGAAGGGAGGGGTTTGTGTCTCCAAAATTTTGGGGCAGTAATGGTGAGAGCTTGGAAAGAGTGGGAATATGGGTGGGTAATGCCAGGGAAGGGAGTTGGATCTCATATACTTTGGAGAGTGTAATGATGGGTAAATGATAAGAGACATTTTTGTGGGTACATGACAAGGGAAGGATTTGATTCTCAAATACTCAGGTGGCAGAAATCATGAGTATCTGTTAAGAGAGGAGTTTGGGTTATTATATGAAGGGTGGGATTAGGGTCTCAGAAAGATGGGGTCAGAAATGGTGCATATATAGCAACAGAGGGAGTATGCTGGGTAAATGACAAGGGAGGGATTTGGGTCTTATACACTTTAGGGGCAGCAATGGTGAGTATGTAGCAGGAGAAATACTTTGGATGGGCATACGACAATGGAGAGATTAGGGTCTCACAAAGCTGGTGGCAAAATGATGGGTATATGCCCAGAGAGGAGTTTGGGTAGCTGTATGACCAGGGGGTGTTTGGGTCTCTTAAGGTTTGGGGCAGAAATAATTGGTATATTTCATGAAACAGAGTTTGGGTGGGTATATGTCAAGAGAGGGGGTTTTGTTGGGCTTATAAACATGGATATATTTGGGTCTGACATGTTTGGGGGAAGAAATGGTGGTTACATCACAAGACAGGAAATTGTGTGGTTACATGAAAATAGAAGAATTTTCAGTGGGCATATGGCAAGAGAAGGATTTGGGTCACAGCAGGATGGGGGCAGACATGGTGGATATATGGCTAGCGAGGGAGTTTGGGTGAGTACATGACATGGGGCAGATTGGGCTATCACAACGTTTGGGGGAAGAAATGGTGGAAACATTATAAGAGAGAGTATTAGGTTTGGTGTATGGCTGAGGAGGAATGAGTGTCTTGGAAGGATGGGTCCAGAAATAGTGCGTACATGGCGAGAGAGGGAGTTCACTTGGTTGAATGAAAGGGAGAGATTTGTGTCTGATAAGGTTTTAGGGAAGAAATATTGGCTATATGGCAAGAGAGGTAGTGTGGATAGGCAGATGACAAAGGAGGGATGTGGTCTCATAAGGATGAAGGCAGCAACAGTGGGGAGAGAGAGAGAGAGAGAGAGAGAGAGAGAGAGAGAGAGAGAGAGATTGGGTTGGTATATAATATGGGGAGATTATGGTTTTTCAAAGTTTGATGGCAGATAAACAATTTTCATGAATTTACGATAAAGATGGATTTGATTGCGTGTATTGTATGAACCAAACCTTGAACTCAAATTTCAAGTTGAGGCCTAGAAAATTGATTTAGGTGGGTATATGACACAGAAGACTCTTTGGTGTTGAAGATGGAAAATCTGACATTTTGTATACTATAGGGATAGAGGCCAGAAAAGGAATATGGTTTGATATATAAAAAGAAGAAAATTTGGGTTAGCATATGACAAAGAAGGGACTTTGGTTCCCACAGATTTGAGGGTCATACCACACATGCACTGTAAGACTCATAGAGGTAATTATGGAGCATTGAATCCAAATTGCTACATTTATCTAATCTCATAGATACGGATGAAGAAGACTGTGCTCCACCATCCATGTATTTTGCAAGATCCGGGCAAAACTTCACAGTATGAATGTCTCAACCTATCTGAGGTGAAGTGTGTGAGTGACAGTTATCCCCACAAATAGCTGTTATGTTTCCTGTTTGGCAACTTTTTTTGAATGTTGGTTTTATACCTCACCATCCAATGTAAGTAAGGAAATCTCCCCAGGAGCAATAATCAAACAGCAAACTCAAATCTACTGATCACATCTCAGTGAAAGGAATGGTAATTTGAAGTGACAGGTTTACCCTTGGTTATCCTTTATAAAAAATTTGTGTTTTAATAGGGCTTTTAGAATGGGCTGCTTACATAACAGGCCTAGCAGAAATGAGGATATACTAATGAGACAATTGTGTAGCTTGATCGATCAGAACAGTCAAATCATTGACTTCAACGTAATGAGTATTTCTACAGAAATCTCATGCCATGTAAAGCAATGTTCTCTACCCAAAGGCAAACCTTGTCTTATTAAAGAGATTTCACAAAATTCCTACTATCAAACCACCTTGCCAGATAAGACTAACAATTAGACAATGATGGGTGAGCTAAGGGAGGGTAGATGCCACCTCCTGACCACAACTGCTTATATGTCAATACCCTGTCCCTCTAGCTAAACTCTAATCTCAGTTCAGGACTTCAAGATGCAAGAGACTTGAAAGGGTCTCTGGATCTCTTTATCACTAGTTAATTGGATGCTTGCCTATAATTTTAGGAAATTAATTCATGATCCTCATGGCAGGATTCAGGCAAACACGGCACTGGGCCTGTTGTTGAGTCCATACCAACTGATTCATCAGTAGTAGGTAGAGAGAGAGAGAGACGAGGCCTGATGTGGGAATGTAAACCTCAAAACCCACCCTCAGTGACATATATTATCCACAAAGGCTATATGCACTCCAGCATGGTCACACCTCCTAATTTAACAAACATTTGCACTTCTTGGTAACTAAGTAAGTATTCAAGTACATGAGAGCCTGTTTTTCATTCCATTTCATTAACTGTCACATTTCTCTAGAAGCCAGCAACTGTCAATAGTTTGTCAGTTAGAGGTACAGACTTCTGAGCCATCCCCCATAGTCAAAGATGCACTGTAGGAGGGCTCGAGAGTCTAACTGGCAAACTCCTGACAGTTGGTGGCTTCTAGAGAAGTGTGAGAGTTAATGTGGATGGAAACCATACTGGCATATATTTGAGTGCTTAGTCACCAAGCATACTGGAATATGACCTGGCCTCATCTTACACAGGCCTTTGCATGCAATCACGATGGCTCTGTATTGGTGAGAGCAATGACTCTGTCATGTCTTGAGATCACAATTTCACTCTTGGCATCTGCAGCCTCAGACTCATAAAATCTTTTTAAATGCTCCCTGCAATGGTACCTGAGTCTTGAAGAGAGGGCTACAAATATCCCATTGCACATACTCTCATTTTTTTTCCAGGATGACCAGTTTTGAATGTCTTTTTTAAACATAATCTACTGCACCAAGGTCTCTGAGGAGGTCTGAGAACTGCACTAATCTGTAGTTATCGAGATATGAATGTAGAGTGAAGCTTGATACTTCATTCATTTAACAAAATAATAGTATGAGGTTCAATACTGGGGCCTTGGATCTCCATAACCATATGTTCTCGACAAAGCTTACAGCAGCAGGCATGTGTTGCTTTCTATAGAGTAGACCTTAAATTCACTCTTAAGGAGCTGATTATTCCCAGAAAGTTTGTACCACTATTGCATTCATGGACATATCTTTCTAGGTTGTTCATTAATATAGTATGCAATATTCTTAGTTTGGTACGATGACTGATGATCCTCCCAGGAGCACACCATGTAGGCTAGAGCAAAGGATGAAATACTGGGACTAAACTGGGAACTAGGATTTAGGACTTTGTTGAAGTTAGAGATCATTACCGCAAGGCAAATATTTCAGGCTACTATGGTGGCACTGCCTAAGGCTCATGATTTACACGCTACAGGATATGAAAACAGAAATATTGGGATGTATGTGGAATATCCAATAGACTACCCCTGGAAGAGAACACAGAAAGTTTGTGTATAGAGAGGGGTAGTATAGTCAACATCTAGTCCTGTGCCTGTGGATAGGGCAAGTACTAGTGGCACTCTAATTGTTCCTTATAGCACTGAAATTGGGGGTGTATGAGATTTGGGACCATGATGAAGCCTGAAGGCCTCTGCTCTGAAGTATAAGTTGTTTGTCTAGGCTGGGGTAGTCTTATAGATTCAGCAGGATGTGCAAAAACATTTATGATGAGTATGTAAGGGATAATTAACAGGCCTGACTCTGGAGAGGTCATGGGGAATCTGAGTACAGAGTTGGGTTGTATAGGCCGCACACAGTGTTCTGTGGCTAAGTGTTGTAACAGGAACTTCATGCAGGAACCAAGATCTTACCTATAGCAAAGAAGAACATGAAGCAAAGGATTTCGGACATTGACAAAAGTTAGAAGTCACTACAAGGATGGGTGGTGGTGGTGCATGACTTTAATCATAGCACTTGGGAGGCAGAGGCAGGAGGATCTCTGTGAGTGTGAAGCCAACCTGGTCTACAGAGCTAGTGCAAAAATAGACTTCAAAGTTACGTAGAGAAGCCTTCTCTCGAATTAAAAATAGATAGATAGATAGACAGATAGGTAGATATAAGTAAGTCATTGCGAGGGAGAACAAGCACTATTCTAGGGATGCCACTAGATTGTCTGGACTCCACTAGTTTGGGAAAACAATTATCTCTGCAGAAGGGTGCATACCTCTATAGTCTTTTTTGGAGGATATGGACAGTCTGGGCATGTGTGTAAGAACGTTGAGTGCAGAGGGAGCCTAGCTGTTCACTAAAGCATAGTAGAAGTTGCTGGGCCTAAGCTTGTCTGCACACATTCAAACCTGTAGATGCCTAAAGCTCGCAAATGGAAGGCAAATGTGGTTCTAGTAGGTCAGGCTGCATGTGGAAAAACAAGTATTCATGTTTGTGTTGGTTATTACTCACTAGGCTAAACCCTGGAGGCCGAGCATGTGGGATGTCTAGGGACAAAGATAGGTGGCTTAATCATTTAAATGTCACTTGTGATTGAATGAAGGTAGAATGGTTCAAGTTGAGAGTATGGAAGTTGGATATAGCACAAAGGAATAGGCTAGGACAAGGTCAGTTGGAGGAACCAGAGTCTGCAGAAGCCTAGAGCCATCAAGTACAAGGAACTCATAGCCACACTAGTCATGGTCACTGGATGTTCGACCATTCTAGTTACGCCAGAAAATAAAATGTCAGATAGGGATGTAAACACCAGGCTCACCCAGGAGGAGACCACAGGAAGTCTGTGTATTTATTGGTGTATTTTATGTGTCACAAGGCTTTCTGAAAGTAGATGTGGGTAGACAGGGCTAGGGTACATCCCTATGGGAGCATAGATGTAGGCTACAGCCAAGGACAAAATGCTTGGCATAGGCTAGGGCCAAGGAATGGGGACCTTGTTGAATTCTAGGGGTCATTACAGCAAGGCTAGGAGTCCAGACATCTGTGGCAAACTGCATGCAGCATGGGATTTATGTTTTGCATGACATGAAAACAGAAATATTGGGTTGTGTTTGGAGTTTCAGTAACTAGACTCTGGGGAGTGGATAGGAAGTTTGTGTATAGAGTGCCATGGTATAGTGAACATCTAGTCCTGTGGCCATAGATAGGACAACTATTGTAGAAATACTAAATGTTAACTATAGCACATGAATAGATGGAGGGGCTGTGCTGGGGTGTGAGATTTTACACCCTACTGAATCCTAGAGGCACCTGTTATGTGTTATAGGTTGTCTATGTAGGCTAAAGTACTGTGATCAATTCAGCAAGTTGTAGAAAATCATGTATGATGAGTACATTTGGTGTTACTCTACAGGCTTGACTCTGGGGAGTACATGGGTATTCTGGGAAATCTGGGTATTAAGTTGTGTTGTATAGGTAGCCTAGAGTGTCCTGTGTGTAAGTGTTGTTACAGGAGATTCATGTAGGACACTATATGTTGCATTCAGCCTAAGAGACCATGGTGGGACTAAGATGGAACAAAGGATTTGGAACCCTACCAACAGCTAGAAGTCACTACTATTGAAATCTAGGGATGACACTGGATGTTCCATCCAGTCTGGACTCCACTGGATTAGAAAAACAATGATAGGATGCAGAGCAGTGCTCTGAAATCTAGACGATGGAGGAGTATTCTGATAGTCTGGGGATAGAATGGTCATGTAGGGCATCCACAACTCCTCTGGTTCTATGAGAGATTGATAGTCTTTGTGGGAATCTAGATGCTGTCAACAGCACAGAAAAAGTTGATGGGTCTAAGAATGCCGGAGATTGCTATGGAGGCAGCTGGAGAAGACAAGGACACTGGTTGTTGCAACTTGGGTAGATCAAGCCCTCTATGTACAAAGTACTGAGTGGGTAACTAAACTAAACAAGTTAAAACCTGGGAAGACATAGAAAATCTGAATAAGGAATAATGTTCTATATTGTACCTAAAGTGTCCCGTGGATGTACTAGTGCAGGGTAAGTGCTAGCAAAGCCTAGATGTTCACGACAGAAAAGGAGGATTCCTGAGAATAGTCTGAGCTGAGTTATTTGGGACCATACTCCCGAGAAGACCCTTGACTCAAGAGGCAAACAGCCAGATTATGCAGGGGTGCTGGATGTTAAACTCAAGCTAGATGCAGATGGATATGGAAAACAAGTATTGGTTGGTGGCTTATATAAGAAGCCAGTTCCTGGAGGAGAACATTAGGAATGTGGTGGAGTAGGGTGCTGCAGGTAACACAGAGGGTACTGTGGGTGGGTGAAGGTAGCAACTTGTCTGCTGCATGTATGTCGGCAATCGCACACGTGGAAGGCCAAGATATGGGATTTCCGAAATTATAGAAGCCTAGATATTGCTACTTAGGTGATCAAACTAAATTTGTATAATGACTTTGGGAAAGAGGCTAGATCCAGGTAGAGATAGAATATGAAATATCTGGTTGTGAGGGAGTGAGTACTTACCAGGCCATACAATGGTGGAATACTCAGGAATACAGAATTTGGATTCGGGTAAGATAGCAAAATGAGTACTATATGTAGATTCAAGCAGCGCAGGTCCTTGTAGGACAATGTATGTTGGTTGAAGGACAGGAGTAGATGCTGGGATTCGGCCCTCGCATTTGGAACTCTGTTGAATCCTGTGAGCATTACTACAACATGCAAGAATATCAGTGGCAAAAACTAGACTTGGACACTTGTAGTGACTTATGATCTGTTTGTTGGCATATGGGGAAACGCTATCTGGTAGGGGAAATATTCTGGGCTTGGTCTTTGGGGAAGATATGGAAAGTCTGGATTGGAAATGGAGTTGTGAAAGCAGGGCAACTATTTCATGCATGGGTGTAGGTGTGTTAAATTCAGGGGAGCCTAACTGTTGACTATACCAAAGAAGGAGTTGCTGGACCTAGTCTTGGCTGAAGGCTTTGAAAACCTTCACAGGCCTAAAATTTGCAAATGCAAGGCACATGAGGCAGCTGTAAGTCAGACAGCAAGTGGAAAATCAAATATTCATTTGTGTGTAGTGGGTTACTCAATTGGCTAAAGTTGGGTCCTGGTGGTTGTGGGATGTCTGGTTATATAATGAAGTGGTTTAGGCATCGGAATCATCCTGCAGATGGATTCAGGTAGGATGGTTACTGTTGGGAATGTAGATGCTGGATACAGCACAAAAGAATGTGCTAGGACAAGGCCAGTTGGAGGGAAAGTGCCAGCAGAAGCTTAGAACTATCTATCAAAGCACGGTAGGACTAAGATGGAGCCTAGGGTTTGGAACTCAGCAAACAGCTAAAAGTCACTGTAAGTGTGAGAAAACAGCTCTTTTAGAGTTCTCACTGGATGTTTCATCAGGTCTGGACTCTACTGGAGTAGGAAAAGAATTATCTGCTCGAAAGGTGCACTTACTTCTCTTGGCATTGTAGAAGGATTTGGACAGTCTTGGCATGCTGTGATATTATGTAGTCAGCCAGAGATCCTGTGGTTTGATGAGGTTGGGGTTGTCTCAGTGGGAATGTATATGTTGTCTACAGCACAGGAGGATTTGATGGGACTAGGAATCCTATATGCTATGAATATGTTTTATTACCATTGGTTATTCAAGAAGATGCTTTGGGCAATCGATTAGTAGAATATAGCCAGGCAGGAAATCTGAACAGAGATATAGAGAGAAAGTAGGCAGAGTCAGGGAGATGCCATGTAGCTGCTGAAGGAGAAAACCAGCAGCTACCAGTGAGAGCCTTACTGGTATGGATCATAATGATACATAGATATACAAAAGGGAATCCCACATCAATATGAGCTATGTTTGGAGGGATGTGGAAAAACAGTATTTGGAACAGGAAATATTCACTAGGTTCGAACTTTAGGAGGACACGATAACTTTTCATAAGGAGTGGGGTTATTCCATTAGCCAGTACAGGTATGATAAGTGTTGGGGAACTCTCAGTGTTGGCTACAGAATAGTAGTAGCTGGTGGGATCATGCTGTGTTTTGAGATTTGTGTCCCTAAAACATGCCAAAAATCACTACTGCAGAGTGCAAGGGTCCATTCTTTGATGGGACAGGGACTATTCAATCTAGGATAAATTCCACTGAATATGGAAAACCAATTACAGAGTATGGATATCTTCACCTGGATAAATCCTGGAGGGGGACATAGGAAGTCTGGGTATGGTGTGAAGAGGTATGGGCAACTCTAAGACCCCTGTTGGTTTATCTAAATAGGATTATATCTGGCTGTAGCCCACATGTTCTCTATAATATAGGAAAAATGTTCTAAATAGGCTGCAACATGTTGAAGCCTAAAATTCACTACTATAAGGCAAGGAGTCCAGACCAAGATTGAACATTTCTTATGGTTTCCAGGTTATACATAACAGAATGTTAAAAATCAAGTGTCTAATACTGTGTGATATTCTCAATAGGCTAGACACCAGAAGATAGGAGAACCCTGGTTATGGACTGGGCTTATGTTGGTTGTAGAAAGCCTCCTTAGGTGAGTGAGTATATTAAAGGAGGCTGTATGCTCACCACAGTAAAAGAGATATTGAGGCTAGGCTGGGTCACCTGACTTGGGATAAGGTGGAAGCCTGGAGGCCATGATTTGTTGCTACACAGCCAGATAAGATATGGACACTGGTTTGCGTATATTCATTAGGTACAGAGGAATGTGGAGATGCAAGTATTCGTGTGTGTGTGTGTGTGTGTGTGTGTGTATGTGTGTGTGAGTGTGAGTGTGTACGGTCAACAGGCTAAGCCATGGAGTAGGAATGTTATTTGGGAATGATTTTAGGGAAGACATTCAAGATACTAGCCAAAGATTGAGGCGGACATTTTGGACTAAACCATTGACAGGGATAGTATTGTTGAAGAATTTGGAGAAGCAAATGATCTGTCATGTGTTCTACCACAACAAAGGTAGATATGTAAAAAAGGTTGAGGTGGAAAATTTGCCTTGGAGTTATTAAACAAAGTCTCCATCTAAACCCAAACTCTCTTTGCCTTCTCAATATCTTCCCCCTATCATCAAAGTGTCAGGAGTGGTACAGTCCACTATTTGTTCCTTCCTTCCCCAGGCATTCTTGTGGGTCAGAACCAGGCTTTGTGATGTCAGAGCACAAGCTCACCTACTACTGTTCGAGACCTTGATGATGACTCAGGTCTGAGGGTGTGGCCTTCCCTACTCTGCCAGTTGTTCACAGCCCCTCGAGGGAGAAACAACATGCGCTCACGCGACTTGGTGATGGAGAGTCTAGCAAAGGACCTAAGGAATCACTGTCCGACATGGACCTCCCAACATCCAGTAGTGATGTTCTGATGGCAGCAAACGGGCCAGTCCTTATGGTGAAGACAAAGGCAGCTCTAAAGCAGTATCCACCTTACATGTCGTGCGGAAAGGTGAGTTGACGAACCCTACTGGAGCTCCCTCCTCTACCCATTTACTCTTACCTAAAGTCACTACCTCTCTCCTTCCTGGCATAAATCCCTTATCAATTCTCACCTCTTCCGACAAAGTGTCCTTCACATGGCTCTCCTGACTTCTCCCTCTATTAACTTATTCTTGTGTTCACCTCCTGCCATTCCAGGCCCACAAGAAAAGCAAACACCGGAAGCACTCCTCAAAGAAGAGGAACAAGAGAAAGAGGGAGGCCGAAGAGGCAGCTGCCCTCGAACGGAAGAAAATCAAAGTGAAAGCTCTTACTGCAATGCCTGAACCTAAGGAGGAGGAGCCTGAAATGAAGCCGAGGTGCACACTACTGGAGAAGCGAGCATTGTCGCAGCAGCCGATGAGGGGGAGAGCCAATAAGATGGCTATCATGAAGACGGGGAATGCCCAAATATGACAAAGAAAATTGCATTGGTATAAATTTCTTAAATTGAAAATAAATTCAATTTAGTTGAAAAGCTATGTGTCTTTTACAGTGACTAAAGGTGAAACCAGGAAAGGGAAGGAAAAATGATGGTTATAGGAGAAGAGAGGGAAGATGGGTGGGTGAATGGCAATGGAGAGATTTGTTCTTCACTAGGTTTGGGACAGTCATAGTGGGTTCATGGAAAGAGGGGGAGTTTGGGTTGGTAGAAGACAAGGGAGGGATTTGGGTCTACAAAGGTTTGGGCATTAATTGTGGGTGCATAAAAGAGGCGAGTTTGTGTGGGAAGAAGACAAGGGAGGGATTAGGGTCTCCAAAATTTTGTGGCTTTAACGGTGAGAGCATGGAAAGAGAGGGAGTTTTGGTGGGTAGGAGACAAGGGAGGGATTTGTGTCTCCAAAGGTTTGGGCATCAATGGTGGGTGCATGGAAGACGGGGAGTTTGGGTGGGAAGAAGACAAGGGAGGGATTTGGGTCTCCAAAGTTTTGGGGCAGTAATGGTGAGGGCATGAAAAGAAAGGGAGTTTGGGTGGGAAGATGACAAGGGAGCGATTTGGGTCTCCAAAGAATTGGTCATCAATGGAGGGTGCATGGAAGAGGGGGAGTTAGGGTGGATAGAAGACAAGGAAGGGATTTGTCTCTCCAAAGGATTTGGGCAGTAATGGTGAGTGCATGAAAAGCAAGGGAACTTGGGTTGGTAGAAGACAAGGGAGGGATTTGTGTCTCCAAAGGTTTGGGCATCACTTGTGGGTGCATGGAAGAAAGGGAGTTTGGGTGTGTAGGAGACAAGGGAGGGATTTGTGTTTTTAAAGGTTTGGGCATCAATGATGGGTGCATGGAAGAGGGGGAGTTTGGGTGGGAAGAAGACAAGGGAGGGATTTTTGTCGCCAAACGTTTGGGCATCATTGGTGGGTGCCAGGATGAGGGGGATTTTGGGGCAGTAATGGTGAGTGCATGAAAAGAAAGGGAGCATGGGTGGGTAGAAGACAAGGGAGGGATTTGGGTCTCCAAAGGTTTGGGCATCAATGGTGGGTGCATGAAAGTGGGGATGTTTGGGTTGGAAGAAGACAAGGGTGGGATATGGGTCTCCAAAGGTCGGGCAACAATGGTGGGTGCATGGAAGAGGGGGGGTTCGGGTGGGAAGAAGACAAGGATGGGATTTGGGTCTCCAAAGGTTTGGAAAACAATGGTGGGTGCATGGAAGAGGGGGAGTTTGGGTGGGAAGAAGACAAGGGAGGGATTTGGGTTTCCATATGTTTGGAGCAGTAATGGTGAGTGCATGGAAAGAGAGGGAGTTTGGGTGGGTAGAAGACACGGGAGGGATTTGGGTCTCCAAATGTTTGGTCCTCAATTGTGGGTGCATGGAAGAGAGGGAGTTTGGGTGGTTAGGAAAAAAGGGAGGGATTTGTGTCTCCAAAAGTTTGGGCATCAATGGTGGGTGCCTTGAAGAGGGGGATTTTGTGTGGGTAGAAGACAAGGGAGGGATTTGTGTCTCCAATATTTTGGGGCAGTAATGGTGAGAGCTTGGAAAGAGTGGGAATATGGGTGGGTAATGCCAGGGAAGGGAGTTGGATCTCATATACTTTGGAGAGTGTAATGATGGGTAAATGATAAGAGACATTTGGGTGGGTACATGACAAGGGAAGGATTTGATTCTCAAATACTCAGGTGGCAGAAATCATGAGTATCTGTTAAGAGAGGAGTTTGGGTTATTATATGAAGGGTGGGATTAGGGTCTCAGAAAGATGGGGTCAGAAATGGTGCATATATAGCAACAGAGGGAGTATGCTGGGTAAATGACAAGGGAGGGATTTGGGTCTTATACACTTTAGGGGCAGCAATGGTGAGTATGTAGCAGGAGAAATACTTTGGATGGGCATACGACAATGGAGAGATTAGGGTCTCACAAAGCTGGTGGCAAAATGATGGGTATATGCCCAGAGAGGAGTTTGGGTAGCTGTATGACCAGGGGGTGTTTGGGTCTCTTAAGGTTTGGGGCAGAAATAATTGGTATATTTCATGAAACAGAGTTTGGGTGGGTATATGTCAAGAGAGGGGGTTTTGTTGGGCTTATAAACATGGATATATTTGGGTCTGACATGTTTGGGGGAAGAAATGGTGGTTACATCACAAGACAGGAAATTGTGTGGTTACATGAAAATAGAAGAATTTTCAGTGGGCATATGGCAAGAGAAGGATTTGGGTCACAGCAGGATGGGGGCAGACATGGTGGATATATGGCTAGCGAGGGAGTTTGGGTGAGTACATGACATGGGGCAGATTGGGCCATCACAACGTTTGGGGGAAGAAATGGTGGAAACATTATAAGAGAGAGTATTAGGTTTGGTGTATGGCTAAGGAGGAATGAGTGTCTTGGAAGGATGGGTCCAGAAATAGTGGGTACATGGCGAGAGAGGGAGTTCACTTGGTTGAATGAAAGGGAGAGATTTGTGTCTGATAAGGTTTTAGGGAAGAAATATTGGCTATATGGCAAGAGAGGTAGTGTGGATAGGCAGATGACAAAGGAGGGATGTGGTCTCATAAGGATGAAGGCAGCAACAGTGGGGAGAGAGAGAGAGAGAGAGAGAGAGAGAGAGAGAGAGAGAGATTTGTTTGGTATATGATATGGGAGAGATTATGGTTTTTCAAAGTTTGATGGCAGATAAACAATTTTCATGAATTTATGATAAAGATGGATTTGATTGCGTGTATTGTGTGAACCACACCTTGAACTCAAATTTCAAGTTGAGGCCTAGAAAATTGATTTAGGTGGGTATATGACACAGAAGACTCTTTGGTGTTGAAGATGGAAAATCTGACATTTTGTATACTATAGGGATAGAGGCCAGAAAAGGAATATGGTTTGATATATAAAAAGAAGAAAATTTGGGTTAGCATATGACAAAGAAGGGACTTTGGTTCCCACAGATTTGAGGGTCATACCACACATGCACTGTAAGACTCATAGAGGTAATTATGGAGCAATGAATCCAAATTGCTACATTTATCTAATCTTATAGATACGGATGAAGAAGACTGTGCTCCACCATCCATGTATTTTGCAAGATCCGGGCAAAACTTCACAGTATGAATGTCTCAACCTATCTGAGGTGAAGTGTGTGAGTGACAGTTATCCCCACAATTAGCTGTTATGTTTCCTGTTTGGCAACTTTTTTTGAATGTTGGTTTTATACCTCACCATCCAATGTAAGTAAGGAAATCTCCCCAGGAGCAATAATCACCCAGCAAACTCAAATCTACTGATCACATCTCAGTGAAAGGAATGGTAATTTGAAGTGACAGGTTTACCCTTGGTTATCCTTTATAAAAAATTTGTGTTTTAATAGGGCTTTTAGAATGGGCTGCTTACATAACAGGCCTAGCAGAAATGAGGATATACTAATGAGACAATTGTGTAGCTTGATCGATCAGAACAGTCAAATCATTGACTTCAACGTAATGAGTATTTCTACAGAAATCTCATGCCAGGTAAAGCAATGTTCTCTACCCAAAGGAAAACCTTGTCTCCTTAAAGAGATTTCACACAATTCCTACTATCAAACCACCTTGCCAGATAAGACTAACAATTAGACAATGATGGGTGAGCTAAGGGAGGGTAGATGCCCCCTCTGACCACAACTGCTTATATGTCAATACCCTGTCCCTCTAGCTAAACTCTAATCTCAGTTCAGGACTTCAAGATGCAAGAGACTTGAAAGGGTCTCTGGATCTCTTTATCACTAGTTAATTGGATGCTTGCCTATAATTTTAGGAAATTAATTCATGATCATCATGTCAGGATTCAGGCAAACATGGCACTGGGCCTGTTGTTGAGCCCATACCAACTGATTCATCAGTAGTAGGTAGAGAGAGAGAGAGACGAGGCCTGATGTGGGAATGTAAACCTCAAAACCCACCCTCAGTTACATATATTATCCACAAAGGCTATATGCATTCCAGCATGGTCACACCTCCTAATTTCCCAAACAGTTGCACTTCTTGGTAACTAAGTAAGTATTCAAGTACATGAGAGCCTGTTTTTCATTCCCTTTCATTAACTGTCACATTTCTCTAGAAGCCAGCAACTGTCAGTAGTTTGTCAGTTAGAGGTACAGACTTCTGAGCCATCCCCCATAGTCAAAGATGCACTGTAGGAGGGCTCGAGAGTCTAACTGGCAAACTCCTGACAGTTGGTGGCTTCTAGAGAAGTGTGAGAGTTAATGTGGATGGAAACCATACTGGCATATATTTGAGTGCTTAGTCACCAAGCATACTGGAATATGACCTGGCCTCATCTTACACAGGCCTTTGCATGCAATCACGACGGCTCTGTATTTGTGAGAGCAATGACTCTGTCATGTCTTGAGATCACAATTTCACTCTTGGCATCTGCAGCCTCAGACTCATAAAATCTTTTTAAATGCTCCCTGCAATGGTACCTGAGTCTTGAAGAGAGGGCTACAAATATCCCATTGCACATACTCTCATTTTTTTTCCAGGATGACCAGTTTTGAATGTCTTTTTTAAACATAATCTACTGCACCAAGGTCTCTGAGGAGGTCTGAGAACTGCACTAATCTGTAGTTATCGAGGTATGAATGTAGAGTGAAGCTTGATACTTCATTCATTTAACAAAATAATAGTATGAGGTTCATTACTGGGGCCTTGGATCTCCATAACCATGTGTTCTCGACAAAGCTTACAGCAGCAGGCATGTGTTGCTTTCTGTAGAGTAGACCTTAAATTCACTCTTAAGGAGCTGATTATTCCCAGAAAGTTTGTACCACTATTGCATTCATGGACATATCTTTCTAGGTTGTTCATTAATATAGTATGCAATATTCTTAGTTTGGTACGACGACTGATGATCCTCCCAGGAGCACACCATGTAGGCTAGAGCAAAGGATGAAATACTGGGACTAAACTGGGAACTAGGATTTAGGACTTTGATGAAGTTAGAGATCATTACCGCAAGGCAAATATTTCAGGCTACTATGGTGGCACTGCCTAAGGCTCATGATTTACACGCTACAGGATATGAAAACAGAAATATTGGGATGTATGTGGAATATCCAATAGACTACCCCTGGAAGAGAACACAGAAAGTTTGTGTATAGAGAGGGGTAGTATAGTCAACATCTAGTCCTGTGCCTGTGGATAGGGCAAGTACTAGTGGCACTCTAATTGTTCCTTATAGCACTGAAATTGGGGGTGTATGAGATTTGGGACCATGATGAAGCCTGAAGGCCTCTGCTCTGAAGTATAAGTTGTTTGTCTAGGCTGGGGTACTGGTATAGATTCAGCAGGATGTGCAAAAACATTTATGATGAGTATGTTAGGGATAATTAACAGGCCTGACTCTGGAGAGGTCATGGGGAATCTGAGTACAGAGTTGGGTTGTATAGGCAGCACACAGTGTTCTGTGGCTAAGTGTTGTAACAGGAACTTCATGCAGGAACCAAGATCTTACCTATAGCAAAGAGAAACATGAAGCAAAGGATTTCGGACATTGACAAAAGTTAGAAGTCACTACAAGGATGGGTGGTGGTGGTGCATGACTTTAATCATAGCACTTGGGAGGCAGAGGCAGGAGGATCTCTGTGAGTGTGAAGCCAACCTGGTCTACAGAGCTAGTGCAAAAATAGACTTCAAAGTTACGTAGAGAAGCCTTCTCTCGAATTAAAAATAGATAGATAGATAGACAGATAGGTAGATATAAGTAAGTCATTGCGAGGGAGAACAAGCACTATTCTAGGGATGCCACTAGATTGTCTGGACTATACTAGTTTGGGAAAACAATTATCTCTGCAGAAGGGTGCATACCTCTATAGTCTTTGTAGGAGGATATGGACAGTCTGGGCATGTGTGCAAGAACGTTTAGTGCAGAGGGAGCCTAGCTGTTCACTAAAGCATAGTAGAAGTTGCTGGGCCTAAGCTTGTCTGCACACATTCAAACCTGTAGATGCCTAAAGCTCGCAAATGGAAGGCAAATGTGGTTCTAGTAGGTCAGGCTGCATGTGGAAAAACAAGTATTCATGTTTGTGTTGGTTATTACTCACTAGGCTAAACCCTGGAGGCCGAGCATGTGGGATGTCTAGGGACAAAGATAGGTGGCTTAATCATTTAAATGTCACTTGTGATTGAATGAAGGTAGAATGGTTCAAGTTGAGAGTATGGAATTTGGATATAGCACAAAGGAATAGGCTAGGACAAGGTCAGTTGGAGGAACCAGAGTCTGCAGAAGCCTAGAGCCATCAAGTACAAGGAACTCATAGCCACACTAGTCATGGTCACTGGATGTTCGACCATTCTAGTTACGCCAGAAAATAAAATGTCAGATAGGGATGTAAACACCAGGCTCACCCAGGAGGAGACCACAGGAAGTCTGTGTATTTATTGGTGTATTTTATGTGTCACAAGGCTTTCTGAAAGTAGATGTGGGTAGACAGGGCTAGGGTACATCCCTATGGGAGCATAGATGTAGGCTACAGCCAAGGACAAAATGCTTGGCATAGGCTAGGGCCAAGGAATGGGGACCTTGTTGAATTCTAGGGGTCATTACAGCAAGGCTAGGAGTCCAGACATCTGTGCCAAACTGCATGCAGCATGGGATTTATGTTTTGCATGACATGAAAACAGAAATATTGGGTTGTGTTTGGAGTTTCAGTAACTAGACTCTGGGGAGTGGATGGGAAGTTTGTGTATAGAGTGCCATGGTATAGTGAACATCTAGTCCTGTGGCCATAGATAGGACAACTATTGTAGAAAAACTAAATGTTAACTATAGCACATGAATAGATGGAGGGGCTGTGCTGGGGTGTGAGATTTTACACCCTACTGAATCCTAGAGGCACCTGTTATGTGTTATAGGTTGTCTATGTAGGCTAAAGTACTGTGATCAATTGATCAATTCAGCAAGTTGTAGAAAATCATGTATGATGGGTACATTTGGTGTTACTCTACAGGCTTGACTCTGGGGAGTACATGGGTATTCTGGGTAATCTGGGTATTAAGTTGTGTTGTATAGGTAGCCTAGAGTGTCCTGTGTGTAAGGGTTGTTTCAGGAGATTCATGCAGGACACTATATGTTGCATTCAGCCTAAGAGACCATGGTGGGACTAAGATGGAACAAAGGATTTGGAACCCTACCAAAAGCTAGAAGTCACTACTATTGAAATCTAGGGATGACGCTGGATGTTCCATCCAGTCTGGACTCCACTGGATTAGAAAAACAATGATAGGATGCAGAGCAGTGCTCTGAAATCTAGACGATGGAGGAGTATTCTGATAGTCTGGGGATAGAATGGTCATGTAGGGCAGCCACAACTCCTCTGGTTCTATGGGAGACTGATAGTCTTTGTGGGAATCTAGATGCTGTCAACAGCACAGAAAAAGTTGATGGGTCTAAGAATGCCGGAGATTGCTATAGAGGAAGCTGGAGAAGACCAGGACACTGGTTGTTGCAACTTGGGTAGATCAAGCCCTCTATGTACAAAGTACTGAGTGGGTAACTAAACTAAACAAGTTAAAACCTGGGAAGACATAGAAAATCTGAATAAGGAATAACGCTCTATACTGTACTTAAAGTGTCCCGTGCATATATTGGTGCAGGGTAAGTGCTAGCAAAGCCTAGATGTTCACGACAGAAAAGGAGGATTCCTGAGAATAGTCTGAGCTGAGTTATTTGGGACCATTCTCCCTAGAAGACCCTTGACTCAAGAGGCAAACAGCCAGATTATGCAGGGGTGCTAGATGTTAAACCCAAGCTAGATGCAGATGGATATGGAGAACAAGTATTGGTTGGTGGCTTATATAAGAAGCCAGTTCCTGGAGGAGAACATTAGGAATGTGGTAGAGTAGGGTGCTGCAGGTAACACAGAGGGTACTGTTGGTGGGTGAAGGTAGCAACTTGTCTGCTGCATGTATGTCGGCAATCGCACACGTGGAAGGCCAAGACATGGGATTTCCGAAATTATAGAAGCCTAGATATTGCTACTTAGGTTATCAAACTAAATTTGTATAATGACTTTGGGAAAGAGGCTAGATCCAGGTAGAGATCGAATATGAAATATCTGGTTGTGAGGGAGTGAGTACTTACCAGGCCATACCATGGTGGAGGACTCAGGAATACAGAATTTGGTTTCGGGTAAGATAGCAAAATGAGTACTATATGTAGATTCAAGCAGCGCAGGTCCTTGTAGGACAATGTATGTTGGTTGGACGACAGGAGTAGATGCTGGGATTCGGCCCTCGCATTTGGAACTCTGTTGAATCCTGTGAGCATTACTACAACATGCAAGAATATCAGTGGCAAAAACTAGACTTGGACACTTGTAGTGACTTATGATCTGTTTGTTGGCATATGGGGAAACGCTATCTGGTAGGGGAAATATTCTGGGCTTGGCCTTTGGGGAAGATATGGAAAGTCTGGATTGGAAATGGAGTTGTGAAAGCAGGGCAACTATTTCATGCATGGGTGTAGGTGTGTTAAATTAGGGGAGCCTAACTGTTGACTATACCAAAGAAGGAGTTGCTGGACCTAGTCTTGGCTGAAGGCTTTGAAAACCTTCACAGGCCTAAAATTTGCAAATGCAAGGCACATGAGGCAGCTCTAAGTCAGACAGCATGTGGAAAATCAAATATTCACTTGTGTGTAGTGGGTTACTCAATTGGCTAAAGTTGGGTCCTGGTGGTTGTGGGATGTCTGGTTATATAATGAAGTGGTTTAGGCATCGGAATCATCCTGCAGATGGATTCAGGTAGGATGGTTACTGTTGGGAATGTAGATGCTGGATACAGCACAAAAGAATGTGCTAGGACAAGGCCAGTTGGAGGGAAAGTGCCAGCAGAAGCTTAGAACTATCTATCAAAGCACGGTAGGACTAAGATGGAGCCTAGGGTTTGGAACTCAGCAAACAGCTAAAAGTCACTATAAGTGTGAGAAAACAGCTCTTTTAGAGTTCTCACTGGATGTTTCATCAGGTCTGGACTCTACTGGAGTAGGAAAAGAATTATCTGCTCGAAAGGTGCACTTACTTCTCTTGGCATTGTAGAAGGATTTGGACAGTCTTGGCATGCTGTGATATTATGTAGTCAGCCAGAGATCCTGTGGTTTGATGAGGTTGGGGTTGTCTCAGTGGGAATGTATATGTTGTCTACAGCACAGGAGGATTTGATGGGACTAGGAATCCTATATGCTATGAATATGTTTTATTACCATTGGTTATTCAAGAAGATGCTTTGGGCAATCGATTAGTAGAATATAGCCAGGCAAGAAATCTGAACAGAGATATAGAGAGAAAGTAGGCAGAGTCAGGGAGATGCCATGTAGCTGCTGAAGGAGAAAACCAGCAGCTACCAGTGAGAGCCTTACTGGTATGGATCATAATGATACATAGATATACAAAAGGGGATCCCACATCAATATGAGCTATGTTTGGAGGGATGTGGAAAAACAGTATTTGGAACAGGAAATATTCACTAGGTTCGAACTTTAGGAGGACACGATAACTTTTCATAAGGAGTGGGGTTATTCCATTAGCCAGTACAGGTATGATAAGTGTTGGGGAACTCTCAGTGTTGGCTACAGAATAGTAGTAGCTGGTGGGATCATGCTGTGTTTTGAGATTTGTGTCCCTAAAACATGCCAAAAATCACTACTGCAGAGTGCAAGGGTCCATTCTTTGATGGGACAGGGACTATTCAATCTAGGATAAATTCCACTGAATATGGAAAACCAATTACAGAGTATGGATATCTTCACCTGGATAAATCCTGGAGGGGGACATAGGAAGTCTGGGTATGGTGTGAAGAGGTATGGGCAACTCTAAGACCCCTGTTGGTTTATCTAAATAGGATTATATCTGGCTGTAGCCCAGATGTTCTCTATAATATAGGAAAAATGTTCTAAATAGGCTGCAACATGTTGAAGCCTAAAATTCACTACTATAAGGCAAGGAGTCCAGACCAAGATTGAACATTTCTTATGGTTTCCAGGTTATACATAACAGAATGTTAAAAATCAAGTGTCTAATACTGTGTGATATTCTCAATAGGCTAGACACCAGAAGATAGGAGAACCCTGGTTATGGACTGGGCTTATGTTGGTTGTAGAAAGCCTCCTTAGGTGAGTGAGTATATTAAAGGAGGCTGTATGCTCACCACAGTAAAAGAGATATTGAGGCTAGGCTGGGTCACCTGACTTGGGATAAGGTGGAAGCCTGGAGGCCATGATTTGTTGCTACACAGCCAGACAAGATATGGACACTGGTTTGCGTATATTCATTAGGTACAGAGGAATGTGGAGATGCAAGTATTCGTGTGTGTGTGTGTGTATGTGTGAGTGAGTGTGTGTGTGTACGGTCAACAGGCTAAGCCATGGAGTAGGAATGTTATTTGGGAATGATTTTAGGGAAGACATTCAAGATACTAGCCAAAGATTGAGGCGGACATTTTGGACTAAACCATTGACAGGGATAGTATTGTTGAAGAATTTGGAGAAGCAAATGATCTGTCATGTGTTCTACCACAACAAAGGTAGATATGTAAAAAAGGTTGAGGTGGAAAATTTGCCTTAGAGTTATTAAACAAAGTCTCCATCTAAACCCAAACTCTCTTTGCCTTCTCAATATCTTCCCCCTATCATCAAAGTGTCAGGAGTGGTACAGTCCACTATTTGTTCCTTCCTTCCCCAGGCATTCTTGTGGGTCAGAACCAGGCTTTGTGATGTCAGAGCACAAGCTCACCTACTATTGGTCGAGACCTTGATGATGACTCAGGTCTGAGGGTGTGGCCTTCCCTACTCTGCCAGTTGTTCACAGCCCCTCGAGGGAGAAACAACACGCGCTCACGCGACTTGGTGATGGAGAGTCTAGCAAAGGAACCTAAGGAATCACTGTCTGACATGGACCTCCCAACATCCAGTAGTGATGTTCCAATGGCAGCGAATGGGCCAGTCCTTATGGTGAAGACAAAGGCAGCTCTAAAGCAGTATCCACCTTACATGTCGTGCGGAAAGGTGAGTTGACGAACCCTACTGGAGCTCCCTCCTCTACTCATTTACTCTTACCTAAAGTCACTACCTCTCTCCTTCCTGGCATAAATCCCTTATCAATTCTCACCTCTTCCGACAAAGTGTCCTTCACTTGCCTCTCCTGACTTCTCCCTCTATTAACTAATTCTTGTGTTCACCTCTTGCCATTCCAGGCCCACAAGAAAAGCAAACACCGGAAGCACTCCTCAAAGAAGAGGAACAAGAGAAAGAGGGAGGCCGAAGAGGCAGCTGCCCTCAAACGTAAGAAAATCAAAGTGAAAGCTGTTACTGCAATGCCTGAACCTAAGGAGGAGGAGCCTGAAAAGGAAGCCGAGGTGCACACTACTGGAGAAACAAGCGTGGTCGCAGCAGCCGATGAGGGGGAGAGCCAATAAGATGGCTATCATGAAGACGGGGAATGCCCAAATATGACAAAGAAAATTGCATTGGTATAAATTTCTTAAATTGAAAATAAATTCAATTTAGTTGAAAAGCTATGTGTCTTTTACAGTGACTAAAGGCGAAACGAGGAAAGGGAAGGAAAAATGATGGTTATAGGAGAAGAGAGGGAAGATGGGTGGGTGAATGGCAATGGAGAGATTTGTTCTTCACTAGGTTTGGGACAGTCATAGTGGGTTCATGGAAAGAGGGGGAGTTTGGGTTGGTAGAAGACAAGGGAGGGATTTGGGTCTACAAAGGTTTGGGCATTAATTGTGGGTGCATAAAAGAGGCGAGTTTGTGTGGGAAGAAGACAAGGGAGGGATTAGGGTCTCCAAAATTTTGTGGCTTTAACGGTGAGAGCATGGAAAGAGAGGGAGTTTTGGTGGGTAGGAGACAAGGGAGGGATTTGTGTCTCCAAAGGTTTGGGCATCAATGGTGGGTGCATGGAAGACGGGGAGTTTGGATGGGAAGAAGACAAGGGAGGGATTTGGGTCTCCATGTTTTGGAGCAGTAATGGTGAGGGCATGAAAAGAAAGGGAGTTTGGGTGGGAAGATGACAAGGGAGGGTTTTGGGTCTTATACACTTTAGGGGCAGCAATGGTGAGTATGTAGCAGGAGAAATACTTTGGATGGGCATACGACAATGGAGAGATTAGGGTCTCACAAAGCTGGTGGCAAAATGATGGGTATATGCCCAGAGAGGAGTTTGGGTAGCTGTATGACCAGGGGGTGTTTGGGTCTCTTAAGGTTTGGGGCAGAAATAATTGGTATATTTCATGAAACAGAGTTTGGGTGGGTATATGTCAAGAGAGGGGGTTTTGTTGGGCTTATAAACATGGATATATTTGGGTCTGACATGTTTGGGGGAAGAAATGGTGGTTACATCACAAGACAGGAAATTGTGTGGTTACATGAAAATAGAAGAATTTTCAGTGGGCATATGGCAAGAGAAGGATTTGGGTCACAGCAGGATGGGGGCAGACATGGTGGATATATGGCTAGCGAGGGAGTTTGGGTGAGTACATGACATGGGGCAGATTGGGCCATCACAACGTTTGGGGGAAGAAATGGTGGAAACATTATAAGAGAGAGTATTAGGTTTGGTGTATGGCTAAGGAGGAATGAGTGTCTTGGAAGGATGGGTCCAGAAATAGTGGGTACATGGCAAGAGAGGGAGTTCACTTGGTTGAATGAAAGGGAGAGATTTGTGTCTGATAAGGTTTTAGGGAAGAAATATTGGCTATATGGCAAGAGAGGTAGTGTGGATAGGCAGATGAAAAAGGAGGGATGTGGTCTCATAAGGATGAAGGCAGCAACAGTTGGGAGAGAGAGAGAGAGAGAGAGAGAGAGAGAGAGAGAGAGAGAGATTGGGTTGGTATATGATATGGGAGAGATTATGGTTTTTCAAAGTTTGATGGCAGATAAACAATTTTCATGAATTTATGATAAAGATGGATTTGATTGCGTGTATTGTGTGAACCACACCTTGAACTCAAATTTCAAGTTGAGGCCTAGAAAATTGATTTAGGTGGGTATATGACACAGAAGACTCTTTGGTGTTGAAGATGGAAAATCTGACATTTTGTATACTATAGGAATAGAGGCCAGAAAAGGAATATGGTTTGATATATAAAAAGAAGAAAATTTGGGTTAGCATATGACAAAGAAGGGACTTTGGTTCCCACAGATTTGAGGGTCATACCACACATGCACTGTAAGACTCATAGAGGTAATTATGGAGCATTGAATCCAAATTGCTACATTTATCTAATCTTATAGATACGGATGAAGAAGACTGTGCTCCACCATCCATGTATTTTGCAAGATCCGGGCAAAACTTCACAGTATGAATGTCTCAACCTATCTGAGGTGAAGTGTGTGAGTGACAGTTATCCCCACAATTAGCTGTTATGTTTCCTGTTTGGCAACTTTTTTTGAATGTTGGTTTTATACCTCACCATCCAATGTAAGTAAGGAAATCTCCCCAGGAGCAATAATCACCCAGCAAACTCAAATCTACTGATCACATCTCAGTGAAAGGAATGGTAATTTGAAGTGACAGGTTTACCCTTGGTTATCCTTTATAAAAAATTTGTGTTTTAATAGGGCTTTTAGAATGGGCTGCTTACATAACAGGCCTAGCAGAAATGAGGATATACTAATGAGACAATTGTGTAGCTTGATCGATCAGAACAGTCAAATCATTGACTTCAACGTAATGAGTATTTCTACAGAAATCTCATGCCAGGTAAAGCAATGTTCTCTACCCAAAGGAAAACCTTGTCTCCTTAAAGAGATTTCACACAATTCCTACTATCAAACCACCTTGCCAGATAAGACTAACAATTAGACAATGATGGGTGAGCTAAGGGAGGGTAGATGCCCCCTCTGACCACAACTGCTTATATGTCAATACCCTGTCCCTCTAGCTAAACTCTAATCTCAGTTCAGGACTTCAAGATGCAAGAGACTTGAAAGGGTCTCTGGATCTCTTTATCACTAGTTAATTGGATGCTTGCCTATAATTTTAGGAAATTAATTCATGATCATCATGTCAGGATTCAGGCAAACATGGCACTGGGCCTGTTGTTGAGTCCATACCAACTGATTCATCAGTAGTAGGTAGAGAGAGAGAGAGACGAGGCCTGATGTGGGAATGTAAACCTCAAAACCCACCCTCAGTTACATATATTATCCACAAAGGCTATATGCATTCCAGCATGGTCACACCTCCTAATTTCCCAAACAGTTGCACTTCTTGGTAACTAAGTAAGTATTCAAGTACATGAGAGCCTGTTTTTCATTCCCTTTCATTAACTGTCACATTTCTCTAGAAGCCAGCAACTGTCAGTAGTTTGTCAGTTAGAGGTACAGACTTCTGAGCCATCCCCCATAGTCAAAGATGCACTGTAGGAGGGCTCGAGAGTCTAACTGGCAAACTCCTGACAGTTGGTGGCTTCTAGAGAAGTGTGAGAGTTAATTTGGATGGAAACCATACTGGCATATATTTGAGTGCTTAGTCACCAAGCATACTGGAATATGACCTGGCCTCATCTTACACAGGCCTTTGCATGCAATCACGACGGCTCTGTATTTGTGAGAGCAATGACTCTGTCATGTCTTGAGATCACAATTTCACTCTTGGCATCTGCAGCCTCAGACTCATAAAATCTTTTTAAATGCTCCCTGCAATGGTACCTGAGTCTTGAAGAGAGGGCTACAAATATCCCATTGCACATACTCTCATTTTTTTTCCAGGATGACCAGTTTTGAATGTCTTTTTTAAACATAATCTACTGCACCAAGGTCTCTGAGGAGGTCTGAGAACTGCACTAATCTGTAGTTATCGAGGTATGAATGTAGAGTGAAGCTTGATACTTCATTCATTTAACAAAATAATAGTATGAGGTTCATTACTGGGGCCTTGGATCTCCATAACCATGTGTTCTCGACAAAGCTTACAGCAGCAGGCATGTGTTGCTTTCTGTAGAGTAGACCTTAAATTCACTCTTAAGGAGCTGATTATTCCCAGAAAGTTTGTACCACTATTGCATTCATGGACATATCTTTCTAGGTTGTTCATTAATATAGTATGCAATATTCTTAGTTTGGTACGACGACTGATGATCCTCCCAGGAGCACACCATGTAGGCTAGAGCAAAGGATGAAATACTGGGACTAAACTGGGAACTAGGATTTAGGACTTTGATGAAGTTAGAGATCATTACCGCAAGGCAAAGATTTCAGGCTACTATGGTGGCACTGCCTAAGGCTCATGATTTACACGCTACAGGATATGAAAACAGAAATATTGGGATGTATGTGGAATATCCAATAGACTACCCCTGGAAGAGAACACAGAAAGTTTGTGTATAGAGAGGGGTAGTATAGTCAACATCTAGTCCTGTGCCTGTGGATAGGGCAAGTACTAGTGGCACTCTAATTGTTCCTTATAGCACTGAAATTGGGGGTGTATGAGATTTGGGACCATGATGAAGCCTGAAGGCCTCTGCTCTGAAGTATAAGTTGTTTGTCTAGGCTGGGGTACTGGTATAGATTCAGCAGGATGTGCAAAAACATTTATGATGAGTATGTTAGGGATAATTAACAGGCCTGACTCTGGAGAGGTCATGGGGAATCTGAGTACAGAGTTGGGTTGTATAGGCAGCACACAGTGTTCTGTGGCTAAGTGTTGTAACAGGAACTTCATGCAGGAACCAAGATCTTACCTATAGCAAAGAGAAACATGAAGCAAAGGATTTCGGACATTGACAAAAGTTAGAAGTCACTACAAGGATGGGTGGTGGTGGTGCATGACTTTAATCATAGCACTTGGGAGGCAGAGGCAGGAGGATCTCTGTGAGTGTGAAGCCAACCTGGTCTACAGAGCTAGTGCAAAAATAGACTTCAAAGTTACGTAGAGAAGCCTTCTCTCGAATTAAAAATAGATAGATAGATAGATAGATAGATAGATAGATAGATAGATAGATAGACAGACAGATAGGTAGATATAAGAAAGTCATTGCGAGGGAGAACAAGCACTATTCTAGGGATGCCACTAGATTGTCTGGACTCCACTAGTTTGGGAAAACAATTATCTCTGCAGAAGGGTGCATACCTCTATAGTCTTTGTAGGAGGATATGGACAGTCTGGGCATGTGTGTAAGAACGTTGAGTGCAGAGGGAGCCTAGCTGTTCACAAAAGCATAGTAGAAGTTGCTGGGCCTAAGCTTGTCTGCACACATTCAAACCTGTAGATGCCTAAAGCTCGCAAATGGAAGGCAAATGTGGTTCTAGAAGGTCAGGCTGCATGTGGAAAAACAAGTATTCATGTTTGTGTTGGTTATTACTCACTAGGCTAAACCCTGGAGGCCGAGCATGTGGGATGTCTAGGGACAAAGATAGGTGGCTTAATCATTTAAATGTCACTTGTGATTGAATGAAGGTAGAATGGTTCAAGTTGAGAGTATGGAAGTTGGATATAGCACAAAGGAATAGGCTAGGACAAGGTCAGTTGGAGGAACCAGAGTCTGCAGAAGCCTAGAGCCATCAAGTACAAGGAACTCATAGCCACACTAGTCATGGTCACTGGATGTTCGACCATTCTAGTTACGCCAGAAAATAAAATGTCAGATAGGGATGTAAACACCAGGCTCACCCAGGAGGAGACCACAGGAAGTCTGTGTATTTATTGGTGTATTTTATGTGTCACAAGGCTTTCTGAAAGTAGATGTGGGTAGACAGGGCTAGGGTACATCCCTATGGGAGCATAGATGTAGGCTACAGCCAAGGACAAAATGCTTGGCATAGGCTAGGGCCAAGGAATGGGGACCTTGTTGAATTCTAGGGGTCATTACAGCAAGGCTAGGAGTCCAGACATCTGTGCCAAACTGCATGCAGCATGGGATTTATGTTTTGCATGACATGAAAACAGAAATATTGGGTTGTGTTTGGAGTTTCAGTAACTAGACTCTGGGGAGTGGATAGGAAGTTTGTGTATAGAGTGCCATGGTATAGTGAACATCTAGTCCTGTGGCCATAGATAGGACAACTATTGTAGAAAAACTAAATGTTAACTATAGCACATGAATAGATGGAGGGGCTGTGCTGGGGTGTGAGATTTTACACCCTACTGAATCCTAGAGGCACCTGTTATGTGTTATAGGTTGTCTATGTAGGCTAAAGTACTGAGATCAATTCAGCAAGTTGTAGAAAATCATGTATGATGGGTACATTTGGTGTTAATCTACAGGCTTGTCTCTGGGGAGTACATGGGTATTCTGGGTAATCTGGGTATTAAGTTGTGTTGTATAGGTAGCCTAGAGTGTCCTGTGTGTAAGGGTTGTTTCAGGAGATTCATGCAGGACACTATATGTTGCATTCAGCCTAAGAGACCATGGTGGGACTAAGATGGAACAAAGGATTTGGAACCCTACCAACAGCTAGAAGTCACTACTATTGAAATCTAGGGATGACGCTGGATGTTCCATCCAGTCTGGACTCCACTGGATTAGAAAAACAATGATAGGATGCAGAGCAGTGCTCTGAAATCTAGACGATGGAGGAGTATTCTGATAGTCTGGGGATAGAATGGTCATGTAGGGCAGCCACAACTCCTCTGGTTCTATGGGAGACTGATAGTCTTTGTGGGAATCTAGATGCTGTCAACAGCACAGAAAAAGTTGATGGGTCTAAGAATGCCGGAGATTGCTATAGAGGAAGCTGGAGAAGACCAGGACACTGGTTGTTGCAACTTGGGTAGATCAAGCCCTCTATGTACAAAGTACTGAGTGGGTAACTAAACTAAACAAGTTAAAACCTGGGAAGACATAGAAAATCTGAATAAGGAATAACGCTCTATACTGTACTTAAAGTGTCCCGTGCATATATTGGTGCAGGGTAAGTGCTAGCAAAGCCTAGATGTTCACGACAGAAAAGGAGGATTCCTGAGAATAGTCTGAGCTGAGTTATTTGGGACCATTCTCCCTAGAAGACCCTTGACTCAAGAGGCAAACAGCCAGATTATGCAGGGGTGCTAGATGTTAAACCCAAGCTAGATGCAGATGGATATGGAGAACAAGTATTGGTTGGTGGCTTATATAAGAAGCCAGTTCCTGGAGGAGAACATTAGGAATGTGGTAGAGTAGGGTGCTGCAGGTAACACAGAGGGTACTGTGGGTGGGTGAAGGTAGCAACTTGTCTGCTGCATGTATGTCGGCAATCGCACACGTGGAAGGCCAAGACATGGGATTTCCGAAATCATAGAAGCCTAGATATTGCTACTTAGGTTATCAAACTAAATTTGTATAATGACTTTGGGAAAGAGGCTAGATCCAGGTAGAGATAGAATATGAAATATCTGGTTGTGAGGGAGTGAGTACTTACCAGGCCATACCATGGTGGAGGACTCAGGAATACAGAATTTGGTTTCGGGTAAGATAGCAAAATGAGTACTATATGTAGATTCAAGCAGCGCAGGTCCTTGTAGGACAATGTATGTTGGTTGGACGACAGGAGTAGATGCTGGGATTCGGCCCTCGCATTTGGAACTCTGTTGAATCCTGTGAGCATTACTACAACATGCAAGAATATCAGTGGCAAAAACTAGACTTGGACACTTGTAGTGACTTATGATCTGTTTGTTGGCATATGGGGAAACGCTATCTGGTAGGGGAAATATTCTGGGCTTGGCCTTTGGGGAAGATATGGAAAGTCTGGATTGGAAATGGAGTTGTGAAAGCAGGGCAACTATTTCATGCATGGGTGTAGGTGTGTTAAATTAGGGGAGCCTAACTGTTGACTATACCAAAGAAGGAGTTGCTGGACCTAGTCTTGGCTGAAGGCTTTGAAAACCTTCACAGGCCTAAAATTTGCAAATGCAAGGCACATGAGGCAGCTGTAAGTCAGACAGCATGTGGAAAATCAAATATTCACTTGTGTGTAGTGGGTTACTCAATTGGCTAAAGTTGGGTCCTGGTGGTTGTGGGATGTCTGGTTATATAATGAAGTGGTTTAGGCATCGGAATCATCCTGCAGATGGATTCAGGTAGGATGGTTACTGTTGGGAATGTAGATGCTGGATACAGCACAAAAGAATGTGCTAGGACAAGGCCAGTTGGAGGGAAAGTGCCAGCAGAAGCTTAGAACTATCTATCAAAGCACGGTAGGACTAAGATGGAGCCTAGGGTTTGGAACTCAGCAAACAGCTAAAAGTCACTATAAGTGTGAGAAAACAGCTCTTTTAGAGTTCTCACTGGATGTTTCATCAGGTCTGGACTCTACTGGAGTAGGAAAAGAATTATCTGCTCGAAAGGTGCACTTACTTCTCTTGGCATTGTAGAAGGATTTGGACAGTCTTGGCATGCTGTGATATTATGTAGTCAGCCAGAGATCCTGTGGTTTGATGAGGTTGGGGTTGTCTCAGTGGGAATGTATATGTTGTCTACAGCACAGGAGGATTTGATGGGACTAGGAATCCTATATGCTATGAATATATTTTATTACAATTGGTTATTCAAGAAGATGCTTTGGGCAATCCATTAGTAGAATATAGCCAGGCAGGAAATCTGAACAGAGATATAGAGAGAAAGTAGGCAGAGTCAGGGAGATGCCATGTAGCTGCTGAAGGAGAAAACCAGCAGCTACCAGTGAGAGCCTTACTGGTATGGATCATAATGATACATAGATATACAAAAGGGGATCCCACATCAATATGAGCTATGTTTGGAGGGATGTGGAAAAACAGTATTTGGAACAGGAAATATTCACTAGGTTCGAACTTTAGGAGGACACGATAACTTTTCATAAGGAGTGGGGTTATTCCATTAGCCAGTACAGGTATGATAAGTGTTGGGGAACTCTCAGTGTTGGCTACAGAATAGTAGTAGCTGGTGGGATCATGCTGTGTTTTGAGATTTGTGTCCCTAAAACATGCCAAAAATCACTACTGCAGAGTGCAAGGGTCCATTCTTTGATGGGACAGGGACTATTCAATCTAGGATAAATTCCACTGAATATGGAAAACCAATTACAGAGTATGGATATCTTCACCTGGATAAATCCTGGAGGGGGACATAGGAAGTCTGGGTATGGTGTGAAGAGGTATGGGCAACTCTAAGACCCCTGTTGGTTTATCTAAATAGGATTATATCTGGCTGTAGCCCAGATGTTCTCTATAATATAGGAAAAATGTTCTAAATAGGCTGCAACATGTTGAAGCCTAAAATTCACTACTATAAGGCAAGGAGTCCAGACCAAGATTGAACATTTCTTATGGTTTCCAGGTTATACATAACAGAATGTTAAAAATCAAGTGTCTAATACTGTGTGATATTCTCAATAGGCTAGACACCACAAGATAGGAGAACCCTGGTTATGGACTGGGCTTATGTTGGTTGTAGAAAGCCTCCTTAGGTGAGTGAGTATATTAAAGGAGGCTGTATGCTCACCACAGTAAAAGAGATATTGAGGCTAGGCTGGGTCACCTGACTTGGGATAAGGTGGAAGCCTGGAGGCCATGATTTGTTGCTACACAGCCAGACAAGATATGGACACTGGTTTGCGTATATTCATTAGGTACAGAGGAATGTGGAGATGCAAGTATTCGTGTGTGTGTGTGTGTGTGTGTGTGTGTGTGTGTGTGTGTGTGTGTATGTGTGAGTGAGTGAGTGTGTGTGTGTACGGTCAACAGGCTAAGCCATGGAGTAGGAATGTTATTTGGGAATGATTTTAGAGAAGACATTCAAGATACTAGCCAAAGATTGAGGCGGACATTTTGGACTAAACCATTGACAGGGATAGTATTGTTGAAGAATTTGGAGAAGCAAATGATCTGTCATGTGTTCTACCACAACAAAGTTAGATATGTAAAAAAGGTTGAGGTGGAAAATTTGCCTTGGAGTTATTCAACAATGTCTCCATCTAAACCCAAACTCTCTTTGCCTTCTCAATATCTTCCCCCTATCATCAAAGTGTCAGGAGTGGTACAGTCCACTATTTGTTCCTTCCTTCCCCAGGCATTCTTGTGGGTCAGAACCAGGCTTTGTGATGTCAGAGCACAAGCTCACCTACTACTTGTCGAGACCTTGATGATGACTCAGGTCTGAGGGTGTGGCCTTCCCTACTCTGCCAGTTGTTCACAGCCCCTCGAGGGAGAAACAACACGCGCTCACGCGACTTGGTGATGGAGAGTCTAGCAAAGGAACCTAAGGAATCACTGTCTGACATGGACCTCCCAACATCCAGTAGTGATGTTCCGATGGCAGCGAACGGGCCAGTCCTTATGGTGAAGACAAAGGCAGCTCTAAAGCAGTATCCACCTTACATGTCGTGCGGAAAGGTGAGTTGACGAACCCTACTGGAGCTCCCTCCTCTACTCATTTACTCTTTCCTAAAGTCACTACCTCTCTCCTTCCTGGCATAAATCCCTTATCAATTCTCACCTCTTCCGACAAAGTGTCCTTCACTTGCCTCTCCTGACTTCTCCCTCTATTAACTAATTCTTGTGTTCACCTCTTGCCATTCCAGGCACACAAGAAAAGCAAACACCGGAAGCACTCCTCAAAGAAGAGGAACAAGAGAAAGAGGGAGGCCGAAGAGGCAGCTGCCCTCAAACGGAAGAAAATCAAAGTGAAAGCTGTTACTGCAATGCCTGAACCTAAGGAGGAGGAGCCTGAAAAGGAAGCCGAGGTGCACACTACTGGAGAAGCAAGCGTGGTCGCAGCAGCCGATGAGGGGGAGAGCCAATAAGATGGCTATCATGAAGACGGGGAATGCCCAAATATGACAAAGAAAATTGCATTGGTATAAATTTCTTAAATTGAAAATAAATTCAATTTAGTTGAAAAGCTATGTGTCTTTTACAGTGACTAAAGGCGAAACCAGGAAAGGGAAGGAAAAATGATGGTTATAGGAGAAGAGAGGGAAGATGGGTGGGTGAATGGCAATGGAGAGATTTGTTCTTCACTAGGTTTGGGACAGTCATAGTGGGTTCATGGAAAGAGGGGGAGTTTGGGTTGGTAGAAGACAAGGGAGGGATTTGGGTCTACAAAGGTTTGGGCATTAATTGTGGGTGCATAAAAGAGGCGAGTTTGTGTGGGAAGAAGACAAGGGAGGGATTAGGGTCTCCAAAATTTTGTGGCTTTAACGGTGAGAGCATGGAAAGAGAGGGAGTTTTGGTGGGTAGGAGACAAGGGAGGGATTTGTGTCTCCAAAGGTTTGGGCATCAATGGTGGGTGCATGGAAGACGGGGAGTTTGGGTGGGAAGAAGACAAGGGAGGGATTTGGGTCTCCAAAGTTTTGGAGCAGTAATGGTGAGGGCATGAAAAGAAAGGGAGTTTGGGTGGGAAGATGACAAGGGAGGGATTTGGGTCTCCAAAGAATTGGTCATCAATAGTGGGTGCATGGAAGAGGGGGAGTTAGGGTGGATAGAAGACAAGGAAGGGATTTGTGTCTTCAAAGGATTTGGGCAGTAATGGTGAGTGCATGAAAAGAAAGGGAACATGGGTTGGTAGAAGACAAGGGAGGGATTTGTGTCTCCAAAAGTTTGGGCATCACTTGTGGGTGCATGGAAGAAAGGGAGTTTGGGTGTGTAGGAGACAAGGGAGGGATTTGTGTTTTTAAAGGTTTGGGCATCAATGATGGGTGCATGGAAGAGGGGGAGTTTGGGTGGGAAGAAGACAAGGGAGGGATTTTTGTCTCCAAACGTTTGGGCATCATTGGTGGGTGCCTGGATGAGGGGGATTTTGGGGCAGTAATGGTGAGTGCATGAAAAGAAAGGGAGCATGGGTGGGTAGAAGACAAGGGAGGGATTTGGGTCTCCAAAGGTTTGGGCATCAATGGTGGGTGCATGAAAGTGGGGATGTTTGGGTTGGAAGAAGACAAGGGTGGGATTTGGGTCTCCAAAGGTTTGGGCAACAATGGTGGGTGCATGGAAGAGGGGGAGTTCGGGTGGGAAGAAGACAAGTTTGGGATTTGGATCTCCTAAGGGTTGGGAAACAATGGTGGGTGCATGGAAGTGGGGGAGTTTGGGTGGGAAGAAGACAAGGGAGGGATTTGGGTTTCCATATGTTTGGAGCAGTAATGGTGAGTGCATGGAAAGAGAGTGAGTTTGGGTGGGTAGAAGACAAGGGAGGGATTTGGGTCTCCAAAGGTTTGGGCATCAATTGTGGGTGCATGGAAGAGAGGGAGTTTGGGTGGGTAGGAAAAAAGGAGGGATTTGTGTCTCCAAAAGTTTGGGCATCAATGGTGGGTGCCTTGAAGAGGGGGATTTTGTGTGGGTAGAAGACAAGGGAGGGGTTTGTGTCTCCAAAATTTTGGGGTAGTAATGGTGAGAGCTTGGAAAGAGTTGGAATATGGGTGGGTAATGCCAGGGAAGGGAGATGGATCTCATATACTTTGGAGAGTGTAATGATGGGTAAATGATAAGAGACATTTGGGTGGGTACATGACAAGGGAAGGATTTGATTCTCAAATACTCAGGTGGCAGAAATCATGAGTATCTGTTAAGAGAGGAGTTTGGGTTATTATATGAAGGGTGGGATTAGGGTCTCAGAAAGATTGGGTCAGAAATGGTGGATATATAGCAACAGAGGGAGTATGCTGGGTAAATGACAAGGGAGGGATTTGGGTCTTATACACTTTAGGGGCAGCAATGGTGAGTATGTAGCAAAAGAAATACTTTGGATGGGCATACGACAATGGAGAGATTAGGGTCTCACAAAGCTGGTGGCAAAATGATGGGTATATGCCCAGAGAGGAGTTTGGGTAGCTGTATGACCAGGGGGTGTTTGGGTCTCTTAAGGTTTGGGGCAGAAAAAATTGGTATATTTCATGAAACAGAGTTTGGGTGTGTATATGTCAAGAGAGGGGGTTTTGTTGGGCTTATAAACATGGATATATTTGGGTCTGACATGTTTGGGGGAAGAAATGGTGGTTACATCACAAGACAGGAAATTGTGTGGTTACATGAAAATAGAAGAATTTTCAGTGGGCATATGGCAAGAGAAGGATTTGGGTCACAGCAGGATGGGGGCAGACATGGTGGATATATGGCTAGCGAGGGAGTTTGGGTGAGTACATGACATGGGGCAGATTGGGCCATCACAACGTTTGGGGGAAGAAATGGTGGAAACATTATAAGAGAGAGTATTAGGTTTGGTGTATGGCTAAGGAGGAATGAGTGTCTTGGAAGGATGGGGCCAGAAATAGTGGGTACATGGCAAGAGAGGGAGTTCACTTGGTTGAATGAAAGGGAGAGATTTGTGTCTGATAAGGTTTTAGGGAAGAAATATTGACTATATGGCAAGAGAGGTAGTGTGGATAGGCAGATGACAAAGGAGGGATGTGGTCTCATAAGGATGAAGGCGGCAACAGTGGGGAGAGAGAGAGAGAGAGAGAGAGAGAGAGAGAGAGAGAGAGAGAGAGAGAAAGAGAGATTGGGTTGGTATATGATATGGGAGAGATTATGGTTTTTCAAAGTTTGATGGCAGATAAACAATTTTCATGAATTTACGATAAAGATGGATTTGATTGCGTGTATTGTATGAACCACACCTTGAACTCAAATTTCAAGTTGAGGCCTAGAAAATTGATTTAGGTGGGTATATGACACAGAAGACTCTTTGGTGTTGAAGATGGAAAATCTGACATTTTGTATACTATAGGGATAGAGGCCAGAAAAGGAATATGGTTTGATATATAAAAAGAAGAAAATTTGGGTTAGCATATGACAAAGAAGGGACTTTGGTTCCCACAGATTTGAGGGTCATACCACACATGCACTGTAAGATTCATAGAGGTAATTATGGAGCATTGAATCCAAATTGCTACATTTATCTAATCTCATAGATACGGATGAAGTAGACTGTGCTCCACCATCCATGTATTTTGCAAGATCCGGGCAAAACTTCACAGTATGAATGTCTCAACCTATCTGAGGTGAAGTGTGTGAGTGACAGTTATCCCCACAAATAGCTGTTATTTTCCTGTTTGGCAACTTTTTTTGAATGTTGGTTTTATACCTCACCATCCAATGTAAGTAAGGAAATCTCCCCAGGAGCAATAATCACCCAGCAAACTCAAATCTACTGATCACATCTCAGTGAAAGGAATGGTAATTTGAAGTGACAGGTTTACCCTTGGTTATGCTTTATAAAAAATTTGTGTTTTAATAGGGCTTTTAGAATGGGCTGCTTACATAACAGGCCTAGCAGAAATGAGGATATACTAATGAGACAATTGTGTAGCTTGATCTATCAGAACAGTCAAATCATTTACTTCAACGTAATGAGTATTTCTACAGAAATCTCATGCCATGTAAAGCAATGTTCTCTACCCAAAGGAAAACATTGTCTACTTAAAGAGATTTCACACAATTCCTACTATCAAACCACCTTGCCAGATAAGACTAACAATTAGACAATGATGGGTGAGCTAAGGGAGGGTAGATGCCACCTCCTGACCAGAACTGCTTATATGTCAATACCCTGTCCCTCTAGCTAAACTCTAATCTCAGTTCAGGACTTCAAGATGCAAGAGACTTGAAAGGGTCTCTGGATCTCTTTATCACTAGTTAATTGGATGCTTGCCTATAATTTTAGGAAATTAATTCATGATCATCATGTCAGGATTCAGGCAAACACGGCACTGGGCCTGTTGTTGAGTCCATACCAACTGATTCATCAGTAGTAGGTAGAGAGAGAGAGAGACGAGGCCTGATGTGGGAATGTAAACCTCAAAACCCACCCTCAGTGACATATATTATCCACAAAGGCTATATGCATTCCATCATGGTCACACCTCCTAATTTCCCAAACAGTTGCACTTCTTGGTAACTAAGTAAGTATTCAAGTACATGAGAGCCTGTTTTTCATTCCCTTTCATTAACTGTCACATTTCTCTAGAAGCCACCAACTGTCAGTAGGTTGTCAGTTAGAGGTACAGACTTCTGAGCCATCCCCCATAGTCAAAGATGCACTGTAGGAGGGCTCCAGAGTCTAACTGGCAAACTCCTGACAGTTGGTGGCTTCTAGAGAAGTGTGAGAGTTAATTTGGATGGAAACCATACTGGCATATATTTGAGTGCTTAGTCACCAAGCATACTGGAATATGACCTGGCCTCATCTTACACAGGCCTTTGCATGCAATCACGATGGCTCTGTATTTGTGAGAGCAATGACTCTGTCATGTCTTGAGATCACAATTTCACTCTTGGCATCTGCAGCCTCAGACTCATAAAATCTTTTTAAATGCTCCCTGCAATGGTACCTGAGTCTTGAAGAGAGGGCTACAAATATCCCATTGCACATACTCTCATTTTTTTTCCAGGATGACCAGTTGTGAATGTCTTTTTTAAACATAATCTACTGCACCAAGGTCTCTGAGGAGGTCTGAGAACTGCACTAATCTGTAGTTATCGAGGTATGAATGTAGAGTGAAGCTTGATACTTCATTCATTTAACAAAATAATAGTATGAGGTTCAATACTGGGGCCTTGGATCTCCATAACCATATGTTCTCGACAAAGCTTACAGCAGCAGACATGTGTTGCTTTCTATAGCGTAGACCTTAAATTCACTCTTAAGGAGCTGATTATTCCCAGAAAGTTTGTACCACTATTGCATTCATGGACATATCTTTCTAGGTTGTTCATTAATATAGTATGCAATATTCTTAGTTTGGTACGAGGACTGATGATCCTCCCAGGAGCACACCATGTAGGCTAGAGCAAAGGATGAAATACTGGGACTAAACTGGGAACTAGGATTTAGGACTTTGTTGAAGTTAGAGATCATTACTGCAAGGCAAAGATTTCAGGCTACTATGGTGGCACTGCCTAAGGCTCATGATTTACACGCTACAGGATATGAAAACAGAAATATTGGGATGTATGTGGAATATCCAATAGACTAGGTCCTGGAAGAGAACACAGAAAGTTTGTGTATAGAGAGGGGTAGTATAGTCAACATCTAGTCCTGTGCCTGTGGATAGGGCAAGTACTAGTGGCACTCTAATTGTTCCTTATAGCACTGAAATTGGGGGTGTATGAGATTTGGGACCATGATGAAGCCTGAAGGACTCTGCTCTGAAGTATAAGTTGTTTGTCTAGGCTGGGGTACTGGTATAGATTCAGCAGGATGTGCAAAAACATTTATGATGAGTATGTTAGGGATAATTAACAGGCCTGACTCTGGAGAGGTCATGGGGAATCTGAGTACAGAGTTGGGTTGTATAGGCAGCACACAGTGTTCTGTGGCTAAGTGTTGTAACAGGAACTTCATGCAGGAACCAAGATCTTACCTATAGCAAAGAAGAACATGAAGCAAAGGATTTTGTACATTGACAAAAGTTAGAAGTCACTACAAGGATGGGTGGTGGTGGTGCATGTCTTTAATCATAGCACTTGGGAGGCAGAGGCAGGAGGATCTCTGTTAGTGTGAAGCCAACCTGGTCTACAGAGCTAGTGCAAAAATAGACTTCAAAGTTACGTAGAGAAGCCTTCTCTTGAATTAAAAATAGATAGATAGATAGACAGATAGGTAGATATAAGTAAGTCATTGCGAGGGAGAACAAGCACTATTCTAGGGATGCCACTAGATTGTCTGGACTCCACTAGTTTGGGAAAACAATTATCTCTGCAGAAGGGTGCATACCTCTATAGTCTTTGTAGGAGGATATGGACAGTCTGGGCATGTGTGCAAGAACGTTTAGTGCAGAGGGAGCCTAGCTGTTCACTAAAGCATAGTAGAAGTTGCTGGGCCTAAGCTTGTCTGCAAACATTCAAACCTGTAGATTCCTAAAGCTCGCAAATGGAAGGCAAATGTGGTTCTAGTAGGTCAGGCTGCATGTGGAAAAACAAGTATTCATGTTTGTGTTGGTTATTACTCACTAGGCTAAACCCTGGAGGCCGAGCATGTGGGATGTCTAGGGACAAAGATAGGTGGCTTAATCATTTAAATGTCACTTGTGATTGAATGAAGGTAGAATGGTTCAAGTTGAGAGTATGGAAGTTGGATATAGCACAAAGGAATAGGCTAGGACAAGGTCAGTTGGAGGAACCAGAGTCTGCAGAAGCCTAGAGCCATCAAGTACAAGGAACTCATAGCCACACTAGTCATGGTCACTGGATGTTCGACCATTCTAGTTACGCCAGAAAATAAAATGTCAGATAGGGATGTAAACACCAGGCTCACCCAGGAGGAGACCACAGGAAGTCTGTGTATTTATTGGTGTATTTTATGTGTCACAAGGCTTTCTGAAAGTAGATGTGGGTAGACAGGGCTAGGGTACATCCCTATGGGAGCATAGATGTAGGCTACAGCCAAGGACAAAATGCTTGGCATAGGCTAGGGCCAAGGAATGGGGACCTTGTTGAATTCTAGGGGTCATTAAAGCAAGGCTAGGAGTCCAGACATCTGTGCCAAACTGCATGCAGCATGGGATTTATGTTTTGCATGACATGAAAACAGAAATATTGGGTTGTGTTTGGAGTTTCAGTAACTAGACTCTGGGGAGTGGATGGGAAGTTTGTGTATAGAGTGCCATGGTATAGTGAACATCTAGTCCTGTGGCCATAGATAGGACAACTATTGTAGAAAAACTAAATGTTAACTATAGCACATGAATAGATGGAGGGGCTGTGCTGGGGTGTGAGATTTTACACCCTACTGAATCCTAGAGGCACCTGTTATGTGTTATAGGTTGTCTATGTAGGCTAAAGTACTGTGATCAATTCAGCAAGTTGTAGAAAATCATGTATGATGAGTACATTTGGTGTTACTCTACAGGCTCGACTCTGGGGAGTACATGGGTATTCTGGGTAATCTGGGTATTAAGTTGTGTTGTATAGGTAGCCTAGAGTGTCCTGTGTGTAAGTGTTGTTACAGGAGATTCATGCAGGACACTATATGTTGCATTCAGCCTAAGAGACCATGGTGGGACTAAGATGGAACAAAGGATTTGGAACCCTACCAACAGCTAGAAGTCACTACTATTGAAATCTAGGGATGACACTGGATGTTCCATCCAGTCTGGACTCCACTGGATTAGAAAAACAATGATAGGATGCAGAGCAGTGCTCTGAAATCTAGACGATGGAGGAGTATTCTGATAGTCTGGGGATAGAATGGTCATGTAGGGCAGCCACAACTCCTCTGGTTCTATGAGAGACTGATAGTCTTTGTGGGAATCTAGATGGTGTCAACCGCACAGAAAAAGGTGATGGGTCTAAGAATGCCGGAGATTGCTATGGAGGCAGCTGGAGAAGACAAGGACACTGGTTGTTGCAACTTGGGTAGATCAAGCCCTCTATGTACAAAGTACTGAGTGGGTAACTAAACTAAACAAGTTAAAACCTGGGAAGACATAGAAAATCTGAATAAGGAATAATGTTCTATATTGTACCTAAAGTGTCCCGTGGATGTACTAGTGCAGGGTAAGTGCTAGCAAAGCCTAGATGTTCACGACAGAAAAGGAGGATTCCTGAGAATAGTCTGAGCTGAGTTATTTGGGACCATACTCCCGAGAAGACCCTTGAATCAAGAGGCAAACAGCCAGATTATGCAGGGGTGCTGGCTGTTAAACTCAAGCTAGATACAGATGGATATGGAAAACAAGTATTGGTTGGTGGCATATATAAGAAGCCAGTTCCTGGAGGAGAACATTAGGAATGTGGTGGAGTAGGGTGCTGCAGGTAACACAGAGGGTACTGTGGGTGGGTGAAGGTAGCAACTTGTCTGCTGCATGTATGTCGGCAATCGCACACGTGGAAGGCCAAGATATGGGATTTCCGAAATTATAGAAGCCTAGATATTGCTACTTAGGTGATCAAACTAAATTTGTACAATGATTTTGTGAAGGAGGATAGATCCAGGTAGAGATAGAATATGAAATATCTGGTTGTGAGGGAGTGAGTACTTACCAGGCCATACCATGGTGGAGGACTCAGGAATACAGAATTTGGATTCGGGTAAGATAGTTAGCAAAATGAGTACTATATGTAGATTCAAGCAGCGCAGGTCCTTGTAGGACAATGTATGTGGTTGGACGACAGGAGTAGATGCTGGGATTCGGCCCTCGCATTTGGAACTCTGTTGAATCCTGTGAGCATTACTACAACATGCAAGAATATCAGTGGCAAAAACTAGACTTGGGCACTTGTAGTGACTTATGACCTGTTTGTTGGCATATGGGGAAACGCTATCTGGTAAGGGAAATATTCTGGGCTTGGTCTTTGGGGAAGATATGGAAAGTCTGGATTGGAAATGGAGTTGTGAAAGCAGGGCAACTATTTCATGCATGGGTGTATGTGTGTTAAATTCAGGGGAGCCTAACTGTTGACTATACCAAAGAAGGAGTTGCTGGACCTAGTCTTGGCTGAAGGCTTTGAAAACCTTCACAGGCCTAAAATTTGCAAATGCAAGGCACATGAGGCAGCTGTAAGTCAGACAGCAAGTGGAAAATCAAATATTCATTTGTGTGTAGTGGGTTACTCAATGGGCTAAAGTTGGGTCCTGGTGGTTGTGGGATGTCTGGTTATATAATGAAGTGGTTTAGGCATCGGAATCATCCTGCCGATGGATTCAGGTAGGATGGTTACTGTTGGGAATGTAGATGCTGGATACAGCACAAAAGAATGTGCTAGGACAAGGCCAGTTGGAGGGAAAGTGCCAGCAGAAGCTTAGAACTATCTATCAAAGCACGGTAGGACTAAGATGGAGCCTAGGGTTTGGAACTCAGCAAACAGCTAAAAGTCACTATAAGTGTGAGAAAACAGCTCTTTTAGAGTTCTCACTGGATGTTTCATCAGGTCTGGACTCTACTGGAGTAGGAAAAGAATTATCTGCTCGAAAGGTGCACTTACTTCTCTTGGCATTGTAGAAGGATTTGGACAGTCTTGGCATGCTGTGATATTATGTAGTCAGCCAGAGATCCTGTGGTTTGATGAGGTTGGGGTTGTCTCAGTGGGAATGTATATGTTGTCTACAGCACAGGAGGATTTGATGGGACTAGGAATCCTATATGCTATGAATATGTTTTATTACCATTGGTTATTCAAGAAGATGCTTTGGGTAATCGATTAGTAGAATATAGCCAGGCAGGAAATCTGAACAGAGATATAGAGAGAAAGTAGGCAGAGTCAGGGAGATGCCATGTAGCTGCTGAAGGAGAAAACCAGCAGCTACCAGTGAGAGCCTTACTGGTATGGATCCTAATGATACATAGATATACAAAAGGGAATCCCACATCAATATGAGCTATGTTTGGAGGGATGTGGAAAAACAGTATTTGGAACAGGAAATATTCACTAGGTTCGAACTTTAGGAGGACACGATAACTTTTCATAAGGAGTGGGGTTATTCCATTAGCCAGTACAGGTATGATAAGTGTTGGGGAACTCTCAGTGTTGGCTACAGAATAGTAGTAGCTGGTGGGATCATGCTGTGTTTTGAGATTTGTGTCCCTAAAACATGCCAAAAATCACTACTGCAGAGTGCAAGGGTCCATTCTTTGATGGGACAGGGACTATTCAATCTAGGATAAATTCCACTGAATATGGAAAACCAATTACAGAGTATGGATATCTTCACCTGGATAAATCCTGGAGGGGGACATAGGAAGTCTGGGTATGGTGTGAAGAGGTATGGGCAACTCTAAGACCCCTGTTGGTTTATCTAAATAGGATTATATCTGGCTGTAGCCCAGATGTTCTCTATAATATAGGAAAAATGTTCTAAATAGGCTGCAACATGTTGAAGCCTAAAATTCACTACTATAAGGCAAGGAGTCCAGACCAAGATTGAACATTTCTTATGGTTTCCAGGTTATACATAACAGAATGTTAAAAATCAAGTGTCTAATACTGTGTGATATTCTCAATAGGCTAGACACCACAAGATAGGAGAACCCTGGTTATGGACTGGGCTTATGTTGGTTGTAGAAAGCCTCCTTAGGTGAGTGAGTATATTAAAGGAGGCTGTATGCTCACCACAGTAAAAGAGATATTGAGGCTAGGCTGGGTCACCTGACTTGGGATAAGGTGGAAGCCTGGAGGCCATGATTTGTTGCTACACAGCCAGACAAGATATGGAAAATGGTTTGCATATATTCATTAGGTACAGAGGAATGTGGAGATGCAAGTATTCGTGTGTGTGTGTGTGTGTGTGTGTGTGTGTGTGTGTATGTGTGTGTGAGTGTGTGTGTGTGTACGGTCAACAGGCTAAGCCATGGAGTAGGAATGTTATTTGGGAATGATTTTAGGGAAGACATTCAAGATACTAGCCAAAGATTGAGGCGGACATTTTGGACTAAACCATTGACAGGGATAGTATTGTTGAAGAATTTGGAGAAGCAAATGATCTGTCATGTGTTCTACCACAACAAAGGTAGATATGTAAAAAAGGTTGAGGTGGAAAATTTGCCTTAGAGTTATTAAACAAAGTCTCCATCTAAACCCAAACTCTCTTTGCCTTCTGAATATCTTCCCCCTATCATCAAAGTGTCAGGAGTGGTACAGTCCACTATTTGTTCCTTCCTTCCCCAGGCATTCTTGTGGGTCAGAACCAGGCTTTGTGATGTCAGAGCACAAGCTCACCTACTATTGGTCGAGACCTTGATGATGACTCAGGTCTGAGGGTGTGGCCTTCCCTACTCTGCCAGTTGTTCACAGCCCCTCGAGGGAGAAACAACACGCGCTCACGCGACTTGGTGATGGAGAGTCCAGCAAAGGAACCTAAGGAATCACTGTCCGACATGGACCTCCCAACATCCAGTAGTGATGTTCTGATGGCAGCAAACGGGCCAGTCCTTATGGTGAAGACAAAGGCAGCTCTAAAGCAGTATCCACCTTACATGTCGTGCAGAAAGGTGCGTTGACGAACCCTACTGGAGCTCCCTCCTCTACTCATTTACTCTTACCTAAAGTCACTACCTCTCTCCTTCCTGGCATAAATCCCTTATCAATTCTCACCTCTTCCGACAAAGTGTCCTTCACTTGCCTCTCCTGACTTCTCCCTCTATTAACTAATTCTTGTGTTCACCTCTTGCCATTCCAGGCACACAAGAAAAGCAAACACCGGAAGCACTCCTCAAAGAAGAGGAACAAGAGAAAGAGGGAGGCCGAAGAGGCAGCTGCCCTTGAACGGAAGATAATCAAAGTGAAAGCTGTTACTGCAATGCCTGAACCTAAGGAGGAGGAGCCTGAAAAGGAAGCCGAGGTGCACACTACTGGAGAAGCAAGCGTGGTCGCAGCAGCCGATGAGGGGGAGAGCCAATAAGATGGCTATCATGAAGACGGGGAATGCCCAAATATGACAAAGAAAATTGCATTGGTATAAATTTCTTAAATTGAAAATAAATTCAATTTAGTTGAAAAGCTATGTGTCTTTTACAGTGACTAAAGGCGAAACCAGGAAAGGGAAGGAAAAATGATGGTTATAGGAGAAGAGAGGGAAGATGGGTGGGTGAATGGCAATGGAGAGATTTGTTCTTCACTAGGTTTGGGACAGTCATAGTGGGTTCATGGAAAGAGGCGGAGTTTGGGTTGGTAGAAGACAAGGGAGGGATTTGGGTCTACAAAGGTTTGGGCATTAATTGTGGGTGCATAAAAGAGGCGAGTTTGTGTGGGAAGAAGACAAGGGAGGGATTAGGGTCTCCAAAATTTTGTGGCTTTAACGGTGAGAGCATGGAAAGAGAGGGAGTTTTGGTGGGTAGGAGACAAGGGAGGGATTTGTGTCTCCAAAGGTTTGGGCATCAATGGTGGGTGCATGGAAGACGGGGAGTTTGGGTGGGAAGAAGACAAGGGAGGGATTTGGGTCTCCAAAGTTTTGGGGCAGTAATGGTGAGGGCATGAAAAGAAAGGGAGTTTGGGTGGGAAAATGACAAGGGAGGGATTTGGGTCTCCAAAGAATTGGTCATCAATGGTGGGTGCATGGAAGAGGGGGAGTTAGGGTGGATAGAAGACAAGGAAGGGATTTGTGTCTCCAAAGGATTTGGGCAGTAATGGTGAGTGCATGAAAAGAAAGGGAACTTGGGTTGGTAGAAGACAAGGGAGGGATTTGTGTCTCCAAAGGTTTGGGCATCACTTGTGGGTGCATGGAAGAAAGGGAGTTTGGGTGTGTAGGAGACAAGGGAGGGATTTGTGTTTTTAAAGGTTTGGGCATCAATGATGGGTGCATGGAAGAGGGGGAGTTTGGGTGGGAAGAAGACAAGGGAGGGATTTTTGTCTCCAAACGGTTGGGCACCATTGGTGGGTGCCTGGATGAGGGGGATTTTGGGGCAGTAATGGTGAGTGCATGAAAAGAAAGGGAGCATGGGTGGGTAGAAGACAAGGGAGGGATTTGGGTCTCCAAAGGTTTGGGCATCAATGGTGGGTGCATGAAAGTGGGGATGTTTGGGTTGGAAGAAGACAAGGGTGGGATTTGGGTCTCCAAAGGTTTGGGCAACAATGGTGGGTGCATGGAAGAGGGGGAGTTCGGGTGGGAAGAAGACAAGGGAGGGATTTGGGTTTCCATATGTTTGGAGCAGTAATGGTGAGTGCATGGAAAGAGAGGGAGTTTGGGTGGGTAGAAGACACGGGAGGGATTTCGGTCTCCAAAGGTTTGGGCATCAATTGTGGTTGCATGGAAGAGAGGGAGTTTTGGTGGGTAGGATAAAAGGGAGGGATTTGTGTCTCCAAAAGTTTGGGCATCAATGGTGGGTGCCTTGAAGAGGGGGATTTTGTGTTTGTAGAAGACAAGTGAGGGGTTTGTGTCTCCAAAATTTTGGGGCAGTAATGGTGAGAGCTTGGAAAGCGTGGGAATATGGGTGGGTAATGCCAGGGAAGGGAGTTGGATCTCATATACTTTGGAGAGTGTAATGATGGGTAAATGATAAGAGACATTTGGGTGGGTACATGACAAGGGAAGGATTTGATTCTCAAATACTCAGGTGGCAGAAATCATGAGTATCTGTTAAGAGAGGAGTTTGGGTTATGATATGAAGGGTGGGATTAGGGTGTCAGAAAGATAGGGTCAGAAATGGTGGATATATAGCAACAGAGGGAGTATGCTGGGTAAATGACAAGGGAGGGATTTGGGTCTTATACACTTTAGGGGCAGCAATGGTGAGTATGTAGCAAGAAAAATACTTTGGATGGGCATACGACAATGGAGAGATTAGGGTCTCACAATGCTGGTGGCAAAATGATGGTTATATGCCCAGAGAGGAGTTTGGGTAGCTGTATGACCAGGGGGTGTTTGGGTCTCTTAAGGTTTGGGGCAGAAATAATTGGTATATTTCATGAAACAGAGTGTGGGTGGGTATATGTCAAGAGAGGGGGTTTTGTTGGGCTTATAAACATGTATATACTTGGGTCTGACATGTTTGGGGGAAGAAATGGTGGTTACATCACAAGACAGGAAATTGTGTGGTTACATGAAAATAGAAGAATTTTCAGTGGGCATATGACAAGAGAAGGATTTGGGTCACAGCAGGATGGGGGCAGACATGGTGGATATATGGCTAGCGAGGGAGTTTGGGTGAGTACATGACATGGGGCACATTGGGCCATCACAACGTTTGGGGGAAGAAATGGTGGAAAAATTATGAGAGAGTATTAGGTTTGGTGTATGGCTAAGGAGGAATGAGTGTCTTGGAAGGATGGGTCCAGAAATAGTGGGTACATGGCGAGAGAGGGAGTTCACTTGGTTGAATGAAAGGGAGAGATTTGTGTCTGATAAGGATTTAGGGAAGAAATATTGGCTATATGGCAAGAGAGGTAGTGTGGATAGGCAGATGACAAAGGAGGGATGTGGTCTCATATGGATGAGGGCAGCAACAGTGGGGAGAGAGAGAGAGAGATAGAGAGAGAGAGAGAGAGAGAGAGAGAGAGAGAGAGAGAGAGAGAGAGAAAGAGAGATTGGGTTGGTATATGATATGGGAGAGATTATGGTGTTTCAAAGTTTGATGGCAGATAAACAATTTTCATGAATTTATGATAAAGATGGATTTGATTGCGTGTATTGTATGAACCACACCTTGAACTCAAATTTCAAGTTGAGGCCTAGAAAATTGATTTAGGTGGGTATATGACACAGAAGACTCTTTGGTGTTGAAGATGGAAAATCTGACATTTTGTATACTATAGGGATAGAGGCCAGAAAAGGAATATGGTTTGATATATAAAAAGAAGAAAATTTGGGTTAGCATATGACAAAGAAGGGACTTTGGTTCCCACAGATTTGAGGGTCATACCACACATGCACTGTAAGACTCATAGAGGTAATTATGGAGCATTGAATCCAAATTGCTACATTTATCTAATCTCATAGATACGGATGAAGTAGACTATGCTCCACCATCCATGTATTTTGCAAGATCCGGGCAAAACTTCACAGTATGAATGTCTCAACCTATCTGAGGTGAAGTGTGTGAGTGACAGTTATCCCCACAAATAGCTGTTATGTTTCCTGTTTGGCAACTGTTTTTGAATGTTGGTTTTATACCTCACCATCCAATGTAAGTAAGGAAATCTCCCCAGGAGCAATAATCAAACAGCAAACTCAAATCTACTGATCACACCTCAGTGAAAGGAATGGTAATTTGAAATGACAGGTTTACCCTTGGTTATCCTTTATAAAAAATTTGTGTTTTAATAGGGCTTTAAGAATGGGCTGCTTACATAACAGGCCTAGCAGAAATGAGGATATACTAATGAGACAATTGTGTAGCTTGATCTATCAGAACAGTCAAATCATTGACGTCAACGTAATGAGTATTTCTACAGAAATCTCATGCCAGGTAAAGCAATGTTCTCTACCCAAAGGAAAACCTTGTCTTCTTAAAGAGATTTCACACAATTCCTACTATCAAACCACCTTGCCAGATAAGACTAACAATTAGACAATGATGGGTGAGCTAAGGGAGGGTAGATGCCACCTCCTGACCACAACTGCTTATATGTCAATACCCTGTCCCTCTAGCTAAACTCTAATCTCAGTTCAGGACTTCAAGATGCAAGAGACTTGAAAGGGTCTCTGGATCTCTTTATCACTAGTTAATTGGATGCTTGCCTATAATTTTAGGAAATTAATTCATGATCATCATGTCAGGATTCAGGCAAACACGGCACTGGGCCTGTTGTTGAGTCCATACCAACTGATTCATCAGTAGTAGGTAGAGAGAGAGAGAGACGAGGCCTGATGTGGGAATGTAAACCTCAAAACCCACCCTCAGTGACATATATTATCCACAAAGGCTATATGCATTCCAGCATGGTCACACCTCCTAATTTCCCAAACAGTTGCACTTCTTGGTAACTAAGTAAGTATTCAAGTACATGAGAGCCTGTTTTTCATTCCCTTTCATTAACTGTCACATTTCTCTAGAAGCCACCAACTGTCAGTAGGTTGTCAGTTAGAGGTACAGACTTCTGAGCCATCCCCCATAGTCAAAGATGCACTGTAGGAGGGCTCGAGAGTCTAACTGGCAAACTCCTGACAGTTGGTGGCTTCTAGAGAAGTGTGAGAGTTAATTTGGATGGAAACCATACTGGCATATATTTGAGTGCTTAGTCACCAAGCATACTGGAATATGACCTGGCCTCATCTTACACAGGCCTTTGCATGCAATCACGATGGCTCTGTATTTGTGAGAGCAATGACTCTGTCATGTCTTGAGATCACAATTTCACTCTTGGCATCTGCAGCCTTAGACTCATAAAATCTTTTTAAATGCTCCCTGCAATGGTACCTGAGTCTTGAAGAGAGGGCTACAAATATCCCATTGCACATACTCTCATTTTTTTTCCAGGATGACCAGTTTTGAATGTCTTTTTTAAACATAATCTACTGCACCAAGGTCTCTGAGGAGGTCTGAGAACTGCACTAATCTGTAGTTATCGAGATATGAATGTAGAGTGAAGCTTGATACTTCATTCATTTAACAAAATAATAGTATGAGGTTCAATACTGGGGCCTTGGATCTCCATAACCATATGTTCTCGACAAAGCTTACAGCAGCAGGCATGTGTTGCTTTCTATAGAGTAGACCTTAAATTCACTCTTAAGGAGCTGATTATTCCCAGAAAGTTTGTACCACTATTGCATTCATGGACATATCTTTCTAGGTTGTTCATTAATATAGTATGCAATATTCTTAGTTTGGTACGACGACTGATGATCCTCCCAGGAGCACACCATGTAGGCTAGAGCAAAGGATGAAATACTGGGACTAAACTGGGAACTAGGATTTAGGACTTTGTTGAAGTTAGAGATCATTACTGCAAGGCAAAGAGTTCAGGCTACTATGGTGGCACTGCCTAAGGCTCATGATTTACACGCTACAGGATATGAAAACAGAAATATTGGGATGTATGTGGAATATCCAATAGACTAGGCCCTGGAAGAGAACACAGAAAGTTTGTGTATAGAGAGGGGTAGTATAGTCAACATCTAGTCCTGTGCCTGTGGATAGGGCAAGTACTAGTGGCACTCTAATTGTTCCTTATAGCACTGAAATTGGGGGTGTATGAGATTTGGGACCATGATGAAGCCTGAAGGCCTCTGCTCTGAAGTATAAGTTGTTTGTCTAGGCTGGGGTACTGGTATAGATTCAGCAGGATGTGCAAAAACATTTATGATGAGTATGTTAGGGATAATTAACAGGCCTGACTCTGGAGAGGTCATGGGGAATCTGAGTACAGAGTTGGGTTGTATAGGCAGCACACAGTGTTCTGTGGCTAAGTGTTGTAACAGGAACTTCATGCAGGAACCAAGATCTTACCTATAGCAAAGAAGAACATGAAGCAAAGGATTTCGGACATTGACAAAAGTTAGAAGTCACTACAAGGATGGGTGGTGGTGGTGCATGACTTTAATCATAGCACTTGCGAGGCAGAGGCAGGAGGATCTCTGTGAGTGTGAAGCCAACCTGGTCTACAGAGCTAGTGCAAAAATAGACTTCAAAGTTACGTAGAGAAGCCTTCTCTCGAATTAAAAATAGATAGATAGATAGACAGATAGGTAGATATAAGTAAGTCATTGCGAGGGAGAACAAGCACTATTCTAGGGATGCCACTAGATTGTCTGGACTCCACTAGTTTGGGAAAACAATTATCTCTGCAGAAGGGTGCATACCTCTATTGTCTTTGTAGGAGGATATGGACAGTCTGGGCATGTGTGCAAGAACGTTTAGTGCAGAGGGAGCCTAGCTGTTCACTAAAGCATAGTAGAAGTTGCTGGGCCTAAGCTTGTCTGCACACATTCAATCCTGTAGATGCCTAAAGCTCGCAAATGGAAGGCAAATGTGTTTCTAGTAGGTCAGGCTGCATGTGGAAAAACAAGTATTCATGTTTGTGTTGGTTATTACTCACTAGGCTAAACCCTGGAGGCCGAGCATGTGGGATGTCTAGGGACAAAGATAGGTGGCTTAATCATTTAAATGTCACTTGTGATTGAATGAAGGTAGAATGGTTCAAGTTGAGAGTATGGAAGTTGGATATAGCACAAAGGAATAGGCTAGGACAAGGTCAGTTGGAGGAACCAGAGTCTGCAGAAGCCTAGAGCCATCATTTACAAGGAACTCATAGCCACACTAGTCATGGTCACTGGATGTTCGACCATTCTAGTTACGCCAGAAAATAAAATGTCAGATAGGGATGTAAACACCAGGCTCACCCAGGAGGAGACCACAGGAAGTCTGTGTATTTATTGGTGTATTTTATGTGTCACAAGGCTTTCTGAAAGTAGATGTGGGTAGACAGGGCTAGGGTACATCCCTATGGGAGCATAGATGTAGGCTACAGCCAAGGACAAAATGCTTGGCATAGGCTAGGGCCAAGGAATGGGGACCTTGTTGAATTCTAGGGGTCATTACAGCAAGGCTAGGAGTCCAGACATCTGTGCCAAACTGCATGCAGCATGGGATTTATGTTTTGCATGACATGAAAACAGAAATATTGGGTTGTGTTTGGAGTTTCAGTAACTAGACTCTGGGGAGTGGATGGGAAGTTTGTGTATAGAGTGCCATGGTATAGTGAACATCTAGTCCTGTGGCCATAGATAGGACAACTATTGTAGAAAAACTAAATATTAACTATAGCACATGAATAGATGGAGGGGCTGTGCTGGGGTGTGAGATTTTACAACCTACTGAATCCTAGAGGCACCTGTTATGTGTTATAGGTTGTCTATGTAGGCTAGAGTACTGTGATCAATTCAGCAAGTTGTAGAAAATCATGTATGATGAGTACATTTGGTGTTAGTCTACAGGCTCGACTCTGGGGAGTACATGGGTATTCTGGGTAATCTGGGTATTAAGTTGTGTTGTATAGGTAGCCTAGAGTGTCCTGTGTGTAAGTGTTGTTTCAGGAGATTCATGCAGGACACTATATGTTGCATTCAGCCTAAGAGACCATGGTGGGACTAAGATGGAACAAAGGATTTGGAATCCTACCAACAGCTAGAAGTCACTACTATTGAAATCTAGGGATGACACTGGATGTTCCATGCAGTCTGGACTCCACTGGATTAGAAAAACAATGATAGGATGCAGAGCAGTGCTCTGAAATCTAGACGATGGAGGAGTATTCTGATAGTCTGGGGATAGACTGGTCATGTAGGGCAGCCACAACTCCTCTGGTTCTATGAGAGATTGATAGTCTTTGTGGGAATCTAGATGCTGTCAACAGCACAGAAAAAGTTGATGGGTCTAAGAATGCCGGAGATTGCTATGGAGGCAGCTGGAGAAGACAAGGACACTGGTTGTTGCAACTTGGGTAGATCAAGCCCTCTATGTACAAAGTACTGAGTGGGTAACTAAACTAAACAAGTTAAAACCTGGGAAGACATAGAAAATCTGAATAAGGATAATGTTCTATATTGTACCTAAAGTGTCCCGTGGATGTACTAGTGCAGGGAAAGTGCTAGCAAAGCCTAGATGTTCACGACAGAAAAGGAGGATTCCTGAGAATAGTCTGAGCTGAGTTATTTGGGACCATACTCCCGAGAAGACCCTTGACTAAAGAGGCAAACAGACAGATTATGCAGGGGTGCTGGCTGTTAAACTCAAGCTAGATTCAGATGGATATGGAAAACAAGTATTGGTTGGTGGCATATATAAGAAGCCAGTTCCTGGAGGAGAACATTAGGAATGTGGTGGAGTAGGGTGCTGCAGGTAACACAGAGGGTACTGTGGGTGGGTGAAGGTAGCAACTTGTCTGCTGCATGTATGTCGGCAATCGCACACGTGGAAGGCCAAGATATGGGATTTCCGAAATTATAGAAGCCTAGATATTGCTACTTAGGTGATCAAACTAAATTTGTATAATGACTTTGGGAAAGAGGCTAGATCCAGGTAGAGATAGAATATGAAATATCTGGTTGTGAGGGAGTGAGTACTTACCAGGCCATACCATGGTGGCGGACTCAGGAATACAGAATTTGGATTCGGGTAAGATAGTTAGCAAAATGAGTACTATATGTAGATTCAAGCAGCGCAGGTCCTTGTAGGACAATGTATGTTGGTTGGAGGACAGGAGTAGATGCTGGGATTCGGCCCTCGCGTTTGGAACTCTGTTGAATCCTATGAGCATTTCTACAACATGCAAGAATATCAGTGGCAAAAACTAGACTTGGACACTTGTAGTGACTTATGATCTGTTTGTTGGCATATGGGGAAACGCTATCTGGTAGGGGAAATATTCTGGGCTTGGTCTTTGGGGAAGATATGGAAAGTCTGGATTGGAAATGGAGTTGTGAAAGCAGGGCAACTATTTCATGCATGGGTGTAGGTGTGTTAAATTCAGGGGAGCCTAACTGTTGACTATACCAAAGAAGGAGTTGCTGGACCTAGTCTTGGCTGAAGGCTTTGAAAACCTTCACAGGCCTAAAATTTGCAAATGCAAGGCACATGAGGCAGCTGTAAGTCAGACAGCAAGTGGAAAATCAAATATTCATTTGTGTGTAGTGGGTTACTCAATGGGCTAAAGTTGGGTCCTGGTGGTTGTGGGATGTCTGGTTATATAATGAAGTGGTTTAGGCATCGGTATCATCCTGCCGATGGATTCAGGTAGGATGGTTACTGTTGGGAATGTAGATGCTGGATACAGCACAAAAGAATGTGCTAGGACAAGGCCAGTTGGAGGCAAAGTGCCAGCAGAAGCTTAGAACTATCTATCAAAGCACGGTAGGACTAAGATGGAGCCTAGGGTTTGGAACTCAGCAAACAGCTAAAAGTCACTATAAGTGTGAGAAAACAGCTCTTTTAGAGTTCTCACTGGATGTTTCATCAGGTCTGGACTCTACTGGAGTAGGAAAAGAATTATCTGCTCGAAAGGTGCACTTACTTCTCTTGGCATTGTAGAAGGATTTGGACAGTCTTGGCATGCTGTGATATTATGTAGTCAGCCAGAGATCCTGTGGTTTGATGAGGTTGGGGTTGTCTCAGTGGGAATGTATATGTTGTCTACAGCACAGGAGGATTTGATGGGACTAGGAATCCTATATGCTATGAATATGTTTTATTACCATTGGTTATTCAAGAAGATGCTTTGGGTAATCGATTAGTAGAATATAGCCAGGCAGGAAATCTGAACAGAGATATAGAGAGAAAGTAGGCAGAGTCAGGGAGATGCCATGTAGCTGCTGAAGGAGAAAACCAGCAGCTACCAGTGAGAGCCTTACTGGTATGGATCCTAATGATACATAGATATACAAAAGGGAATCCCACATCAATATGAGCTATGTTTGGAGGGATGTGGAAAAACAGTATTTGGAACAGGAAATATTCACTAGGTTCGAACTTTAGGAGGACACGATAACTTTTCATAAGGAGTGGGGTTATTCCATTAGCCAGTACAGGTATGATAAGTGTTGGGGAACTCTCAGTGTTGGCTACAGAATAGTAGTAGCTGGTGGGATCATGCTGTGTTTTGAGACTTGTGTCCCTAAAACATGCCAAAAATCACTACTGCAGAGTGCAAGGGTCCATTCTTTGATGGGACAGGGACTATTCAATCTAGGATAAATTCCACTGAATATGGAAAACCAATTACAGAGTATGGATATCTTCACCTGGATAAATCCTGGAGGGGGACATAGGAAGTCTGGGTATGGTGTGAAGAGGTATGGGCAACTCTAAGACCCCTGTTGGTTTATCTAAATAGGATTATATCTGGCTGTAGCCCAGATGTTCTCTATAATATAGGAAAAATGTTCTAAATAGGCTGCAACATGTTGAAGCCTAAAATTCACTACTATAAGGCAAGGAGTCCAGACCAAGATTGAACATTTCTTATGGTTTCCAGGTTATACATAACAGAATGTTAAAAATCAAGTGTCTAATACTGTGTGATATTCTCAATAGGCTAGACACCACAAGATAGGAGAACCCTGGTTATGGACTGGGCTTATGTTGGTTGTAGAAAGCCTCCTTAGGTGAGTGAGTATATTAAAGGAGGCTGTATGCTCACCACAGTAAAAGAGATATTGAGGCTAGGCTGGGTCACCTGACTTGGGATAAGGTGGAAGCCTGGAGGCCATGATTTGTTGCTACACAGCCAGACAAGATATGGAAAATGGTTTGCATATATTCATTAGGTACAGAGGAATGTGGAGATGCAAGTATTCGTGTGTGTGTGTGTGTGTGTGTGTGTGTGTGTGTATGTGTGTGTGAGTGTGTGTGTGTGTACGGTCAACAGGCTAAGCCATGGAGTAGGAATGTTATTTGGGAATGATTTTAGGGAAGACATTCAAGATACTAGCCAAAGATTGAGGTGGACATTTTGGACTAAACCATTGACAGGGATAGTATTGTTGAAGAATTTGGAGAAGCAAATGATCTGTCATGTGTTCTACCACAACAAAGGTAGATATGTAAAAAAGGTTGAGGTGGAAAATTTGCCTTAGAGTTATTAAACAAAGTCTCCATCTAAACCCAAACTCTCTTTGCCTTCTCAATATCTTCCCCCTATCATCAAAGTGTCAGGAGTGGTACAGTCCACTATTTGTTCCTTCCTTCCCCAGGCATTCTTGTGGGTCAGAACCAGGCTTTGTGATGTCAGAGCACAAGCTCACCTACTATTGGTCGAGACCTTGATGATGACTCAGGTCTGAGGGTGTGGCCTTCCCTACTCTGCCAGTTGTTCACAGCCCCTCGAGGGAGAAACAACACGCGCTCACGCGACTTGGTGATGGAGAGTCCAGCAAAGGAACCTAAGGAATCACTGTCCGACATGGACCTCCCAACATCCAGTAGTGATGTTCTGATGGCAGCAAACGGGCCAGTCCTTATGGTGAAGACAAAGGCAGCTCTAAAGCAGTATCCACCTTACATGTCGTGCAGAAAGGTGCGTTGACGAACCCTACTGGAGCTCCCTCCTCTACTCATTTACTCTTACCTAAAGTCACTACCTCTCTCCTTCCTGGCATAAATCCCTTATCAATTCTCACCTCTTCCGACAAAGTGTCCTTCACTTGCCTCTCCTGACTTCTCCCTCTATTAACTAATTCTTGTGTTCACCTCTTGCCATTCCAGGCACACAAGAAAAGCAAACACCGGAAGCACTCCTCAAAGAAGAGGAACAAGAGAAAGAGGGAGGCCGAAGAGGCAGCTGCCCTTGAACGGAAGATAATCAATGTGAAAGCTGTTACTGCAATGCCTGAACCTAAGGAGGAGGAGCCTGAAAAGGAAGCCGAGGTGCACACTACTGGAGAAGCAAGCGTGGTCGCAGCAGCCGATGAGGGGGAGAGCCAATAAGATGGCTATCATGAAGACGGGGAATGCCCAAATATGACAAAGAAAATTGCATTGGTATAAATTTCTTAAATTGAAAATAAATTCAATTTAGTTGAAAAGCTATGTGTCTTTTACAGTGACTAAAGGCGAAACCAGGAAAGGGAAGGAAAAATGATGGTTATAGGAGAAGAGAGGGAAGATGGGTGGGTGAATGGCAATGGAGAGATTTGTTCTTCACTAGGTTTGGGACAGTCATAGTGGGTTCATGGAAAGAGGGGGAGTTTGGGTTGGTAGAAGACAAGGGAGGGATTTGGGTCTACAAAGGTTTGGGCATTAATTGTGGGTGCATAAAAGAGGCGAGTTTGTGTGGGAAGAAGACAAGGGAGGGATTAGGGTCTCCAAAATTTTGTGGCTTTAACGGTGAGAGCATGGAAAGAGAGGGAGTTTTGGTGGGTAGGAGACAAGGGAGGGATTTGTGTCTCCAAAGGTTTGGGCATCAATGGTGGGTGCATGGAAGACGGGGAGTTTGGGTGGGAAGAAGACAAGGGAGGGATTTGGGTCTCCAAAGTTTTGGGGCAGTAATGGTGAGGGCATGAAAAGAAAGGGAGTTTGGGTGGGAAAATGACAAGGGAGGGATTTGGGTCTCCAAAGAATTGGTCATCAATGGTGGGTGCATGGAAGAGGGGGAGTTAGGGTGGATAGAAGACAAGGAAGGGATTTGTGTCTCCAAAGGATTTGGGCAGTAATGGTGAGTGCATGAAAAGAAAGGGAACTTGGGTTGGTAGAAGACAAGGGAGGGATTTGTGTCTCCAAAGGTTTGGGCATCACTTGTGGGTGCATGGAAGAAAGGGAGTTTGGGTGTGTAGGAGACAAGGGAGGGATTTGTGTTTTTAAAGGTTTGGGCATCAATGATGGGTGCATGGAAGAGGGGGAGTTTGGGTGGGAAGAAGACAAGGGAGGGATTTTTGTCTCCAAACGGTTGGGCAACATTGGTGGGTGCCTGGATGAGGGGGATTTTGGGGCAGTAATGGTGAGTGCATGAAAAGAAAGGGAGCATGGGTGGGTAGAAGACAAGGGAGGGATTTGGGTCTCCAAAGGTTTGGGCATCAATGGTGGGTGCATGAAAGTGGGGATGTTTGGGTTGGAAGAAGACAAGGGTGGGATTTGGGTCTCCAAAGGTTTGGGCAACAATGGTGGGTGCATGGAAGAGGGGGAGTTCGGGTGGGAAGAAGACAAGGGAGGGATTTGGGTTTCCATATGTTTGGAGCAGTAATGGTGAGTGCATGGAAAGAGAGGGAGTTTGGGTGGGTAGAAGACACGGGAGGGATTTCGGTCTCCAAAGGTTTGGGCATCAATTGTGGTTGCATGGAAGAGAGGGAGTTTTGGTGGGTAGGATAAAAGGGAGGGATTTGTGTCTCCAAAAGTTTGGGCATCAATGGTGGGTGCCTTGAAGAGGGGGATTTTGTGTTTGTAGAAGACAAGTGAGGGGTTTGTGTCTCCAAAATTTTGGGGCAGTAATGGTGAGAGCTTGGAAAGCGTGGGAATATGGGTGGGTAATGCCAGGGAAGGGAGTTGGATCTCATATACTTTGGAGAGTGTAATGATGGGTAAATGATAAGAGACATTTGGGTGGGTACATGACAAGGGAAGGATTTGATTCTCAAATACTCAGGTGGCAGAAATCATGAGTATCTGTTAAGAGAGGAGTTTGGGTTATTATATGAAGGGTGGGATTAGGGTGTCAGAAAGATAGGGTCAGAAATGGTGGATATATAGCAACAGAGGGAGTATGCTGGGTAAATGACAAGGGAGGGATTTGGGTCTTATACACTTTAGGGGCAGCAATGGTGAGTATGTAGCAAGAAAAATACTTTGGATGGGCATACGACAATGGAGAGATTAGGGTCTCACAATGCTGGTGGCAAAATGATGGTTATATGCCCAGAGAGGAGTTTGGGTAGCTGTATGACCAGGGGGTGTTTGGGTCTCTTAAGGTTTGGGGCAGAAATAATTGGTATATTTCATGAAACAGAGTGTGGGTGGGTATATGTCAAGAGAGGGGGTTTTGTTGGGCTTATAAACATGTATATACTTGGGTCTGACATGTTTGGGGGAAGAAATGGTGGTTACATCACAAGACAGGAAATTGTGTGGTTACATGAAAATAGAAGAATTTTCAGTGGGCATATGACAAGAGAAGGATTTGGGTCACAGCAGGATGGGGGCAGACATGGTGGATATATGGCTAGCGAGGGAGTTTGGGTGAGTACATGACATGGGGCACATTGGGCCATCACAACGTTTGGGGGAAGAAATGGTGGAAAAATTATGAGAGAGTATTAGGTTTGGTGTATGGCTAAGGAGGAATGAGTGTCTTGGAAGGATGGGTCCAGAAATAGTGGGTACATGGCGAGAGAGGGAGTTCACTTGGTTGAATGAAAGGGAGAGATTTGTGTCTGATAAGGATTTAGGGAAGAAATATTGGCTATATGGCAAGAGAGGTAGTGTGGATAGGCAGATGACAAAGGAGGGATGTGGTCTCATAAGGATGAGGGCAGCAACAGTGGGGAGAGAGAGAGAGAGAGAGAGAGAGAGAGAGAGAGAGAGAGAGATTGGGTTGGTATATGATATGGGAGAGATTATGGTGTTTCAAAGTTTGATGGCAGATAAACAATTTTCATGAATTTATGATAAAGATGGATTTGATTGCGTGTATTGTATGAACCACACCTTGAACTCAAATTTCAAGTTGAGGCCTAGAAAATTGATTTAGGTGGGTATATGACACAGAAGACTCTTTGGTGTTGAAGATGGAAAATCTGACATTTTGTATACTATAGGGATAGAGGCCAGAAAAGGAATATGGTTTGATATATAAAAAGAAGAAAATTTGGGTTAGCATATGACAAAGAAGGGACTTTGGTTCCCACAGATTTGAGGGTCATACCACACATGCACTGTAAGACTCATAGAGGTAATTATGGAGCATTGAATCCAAATTGCTACATTTATCTAATCTCATAGATACGGATGAAGTAGACTATGCTCCACCATCCATGTATTTTGCAAGATCCGGGCAAAACTTCACAGTATGAATGTCTCAACCTATCTGAGGTGAAGTGTGTGAGTGACAGTTATCCCCACAAATAGCTGTTATGTTTCCTGTTTGGCAACTGTTTTTGAATGTTGGTTTTATACCTCACCATCCAATGTAAGTAAGGAAATCTCCCCAGGAGCAATAATCACTCAGCAAACTCAAATCTACTGATCACATCTCAGTGAAAGGAATGGTAATTTGAAATGACAGGTTTACCCTTGGTTATCCTTTATAAAAAATTTGTGTTTTAATAGGGCTTTAAGAATGGGCTGCTTACATAACAGGCCTAGCAGAAATGAGGATATACTAATGAGACAATTGTGTAGCTTGATCTATCAGAACAGTCAAATCATTGACGTCAACGTAATGAGTATTTCTACAGAAATCTCATGCCAGGTAAAGCAATGTTCTCTACCCAAAGGAAAACCTTGTCTTCTTAAAGAGATTTCACACAATTCCTACTATCAAACCACCTTGCCAGATAAGACTAACAATTAGACAATGATGGGTGAGCTAAGGGAGGGTAGATGCCACCTCCTGACCACAACTGCTTATATGTCAATACCCTGTCCCTCTAGCTAAACTCTAATCTCAGTTCAGGACTTCAAGATGCAAGAGACTTGAAAGGGTCTCTGGATCTCTTTATCACTAGTTAATTGGATGCTTGCCTATAATTTTAGGAAATTAATTCATGATCATCATGTCAGGATTCAGGCAAACACGGCACTGGGCCTGTTGTTGAGTCCATACCAACTGTAGTATGTATGTAGATTCATCAGTAGTAGGTAGAGAGAGAGAGAGACGAGGCCTGATGTGGGAATGTAAACCTCAAAACCCACCCTCAGTGACATATATTATCCACAAAGGCTATATGCATTCCATCATGGTCACACCTCCTAATTTCCCAAACAGTTGCACTTCTTGGTAACTAAGTAAGTATTCAAGTACATGAGAGCCTGTTTTTCATTCCCTTTCATTAACTGTCACATTTCTCTAGAAGCCACCAACTGTCAGTAGGTTGTCAGTTAGAGGTACAGACTTCTGAGCCATCCCCCATAGTCAAAGATGCACTGTAGGAGGGCTCGAGAGTCTAACTGGCAAACTCCTGACAGTTGGTGGCTTCTAGAGAAGTGTGAGAGTTAATTTGGATGGAAACCATACTGGCATATATTTGAGTGCTTAGTCACCAAGCATACTGGAATATGACCTGGCCTCATCTTACACAGGCCTTTGCATGCAATCACGATGGCTCTGTATTTGTGAGAGCAATGACTCTGTCATGTCTTGAGATCACAATTTCACTCTTGGCATCTGCAGCCTCAGACTCATAAAATCTTTTTAAATGCTCCCTGCAATGGTACCTGAGTCTTGAAGAGAGGGCTACAAATATCCCATTGCACATACTCTCATTTTTTTTCCAGGATGACCAGTTTTGAATGTCTTTTTTAAACATAATCTACTGCACCAAGGTCTCTGAGGAGGTCTGAGAACTGCACTAATCTGTAGTTATCGAGATATGAATGTAGAGTGAAGCTTGATACTTCATTCATTTAACAAAATAATAGTATGAGGTTCAATACTGGGGCCTTGGATCTCCATAACCATATGTTCTCGACAAAGCTTACAGCAGCAGGCATGTGTTGCTTTCTAGAGAGTAGACCTTAAATTCACTCTTAAGGAGCTGATTATTCCCAGAAAGTTTGTACCACTATTGCATTCATGGACATATCTTTCTAGGTTGTTCATTAATATAGTATGCAATATTCTTAGTTTGGTACGACGACTGATGATCCTCCCAGGAGCACACCATGTAGGCTAGAGCAAAGGATGAAATACTGGGACTAAACTGGGAACTAGGATTTAGGACTTTGTTGAAGTTAGAGATCATTACTGCAAGGCAAAGAGTTCAGGCTACTATGGTGGCACTGCCTAAGGCTCATGATTTACACGCTACAGGATATGAAAACAGAAATATTGGGATGTATGTGGAATATCCAATAGACTAGGCCCTGGAAGAGAACACAGAAAGTTTGTGTATAGAGAGGGGTAGTATAGTCAACATCTAGTCCTGTGCCTGTGGATAGGGCAAGTACTAGTGGCACTCTAATTGTTCCTTATAGCACTGAAATTGGGGGTGTATGAGATTTGGGACCATGATGAAGCCTGAAGGCCTCTGCTCTGAAGTATAAGTTGTTTGTCTAGGCTGGGGTACTGGTATAGATTCAGCAGGATGTGCAAAAACATTTATGATGAGTATGTTAGGGATAATTAACAGGCCTGACTCTGGAGAGGTCATGGGGAATCTGAGTACAGAGTTGGGTTGTATAGGCAGCACACAGTGTTCTGTGGCTAAGTGTTGTAACAGGAACTTCATGCAGGAACCAAGATCTTACCTATAGCAAAGAAGAACATGAAGCAAAGGATTTCGGACATTGACAAAAGTTAGAAGTCACTACAAGGATGGGTGGTGGTGGTGCATGACTTTAATCATAGCATTTGGGAGGCAGAGGCAGGAGGATCTCTGTGAGTGTGAAGCCAACCTGGTCTACAGAGCTAGTGCAAAAATAGACTTCAAAGTTACGTAGAGAAGCCTTCTCTCGAATTAAAAATAGATAGATAGATAGACAGATAGGTAGATATAAGTAAGTCATTGCGAGGGAGAACAAGCACTATTCTAGGGATGCCACTAGATTGTCTGGACTCCACTAGTTTGGGAAAACAATTATCTCTGCAGAAGGGTGCATACCTCTATTGTCTTTGTAGGAGGATATGGACAGTCTGGGCATGTGTGCAAGAACGTTTAGTGCAGAGGGAGCCTAGCTGTTCACTAAAGCATAGTAGAAGTTGCTGGGCCTAAGCTTGTCTGCACACATTCAATCCTGTAGATGCCTAAAGCTCGCAAATGGAAGGCAAATGTGTTTCTAGTAGGTCAGGCTGCATGTGGAAAAACAAGTATTCATGTTTGTGTTGGTTATTACTCACTAGGCTAAACCCTGGAGGCCGAGCATGTGGGATGTCTAGGGACAAAGATAGGTGGCTTAATCATTTAAATGTCACTTGTGATTGAATGAAGGTAGAATGGTTCAAGTTGAGAGTATGGAAGTTGGATATAGCACAAAGGAATAGGCTAGGACAAGGTCAGTTGGAGGAACCAGAGTCTGCAGAAGCCTAGAGCCATCATTTACAAGGAACTCATAGCCACACTAGTCATGGTCACTGGATGTTCGACCATTCTAGTTACGCCAGAAAATAAAATGTCAGATAGGGATGTAAACACCAGGCTCACCCAGGAGGAGACCACAGGAAGTCTGTGTATTTATTGGTGTATTTTATGTGTCACAAGGCTTTCTGAAAGTAGATGTGGGTAGACAGGGCTAGGGTACATCCCTATGGGAGCATAGATGTAGGCTACAGCCAAGGACAAAATGCTTGGCATAGGCTAGGGCCAAGGAATGGGGACCTTGTTGAATTCTAGGGGTCATTAAAGCAAGGCTAGGAGTCCAGACATCTGTGCCAAACTGCATGCAGCATGGGATTTATGTTTTGCATGACATGAAAACAGAAATATTGGGTTGTGTTTGGAGTTTCAGTAACTAGACTCTGGGGAGTGGATGGGAAGTTTGTGTATAGAGTGCCATGGTATAGTGAACATCTAGTCCTGTGGCCATAGATAGGACAACTATTGTAGAAAAACTAAATATTAACTATAGCACATGAATAGATGGAGGGGCTGTGCTGGGGTGTGAGATTTTACAACCTACTGAATCCTAGAGGCACCTGTTATGTGTTATAGGTTGTCTATGTAGGCGAGAGTACTGTGATCAATTCAGCAAGTTGTAGAAAATCATGTATGATGAGTACATTTGGTGTTAGTCTACAGGCTCGACTCTGGGGCGTACATGGGTATTCTGGGTAATCTGGGTATTAAGTTGTGTTGTATAGGTAGCCTAGAGTGTCCTGTGTGTAAGTGTTGTTTCAGGAGATTCATGCAGGACACTATATGTTGCATTCAGCCTAAGAGACCATGGTGGGACTAAGATGGAACAAAGGATTTGGAATCCTACCAACAGCTAGAAGTCACTACTATTGAAATCTAGGGATGACACTGGATGTTCCATGCAGTCTGGACTCCACTGGATTAGAAAAACAATGATAGGATGCAGAGCAGTGCTCTGAAATCTAGACGATGGAGGAGTATTCTGATAGTCTGGGGATAGACTGGTCATGTAGGGCAGCCACAACTCCTCTGGTTCTATGAGAGATTGATAGTCTTTGTGGGAATCTAGATGCTGTCAACAGCACAGAAAAAGTTGATGGGTCTAAGAATGCCGGAGATTGCTATGGAGGCAGCTGGAGAAGACAAGGACACTGGTTGTTGCAACTTGGGTAGATCAAGCCCTCTATGTACAAAGTACTGAGTGGGTAACTAAACTAAACAAGTTAAAACCTGGGAAGACATAGAAAATCTGAATAAGGATAATGTTCTATATTGTACCTAAAGTGTCCCGTGGATGTACTAGTGCAGGGAAAGTGCTAGCAAAGCCTAGATGTTCACGACAGAAAAGGAGGATTCCTGAGAATAGTCTGAGCTGAGTTATTTGGGACCATACTCCCGAGAAGACCCTTGACTCAAGAGGCAAACAGACAGATTATGCAGGGGTGCTGGCTGTTAAACTCAAGCTAGATTCAGATGGATATGGAAAACAAGTATTGGTTGGTGGCATATATAAGAAGCCAGTTCCTGGAGGAGAACATTAGGAATGTGGTGGAGTAGGGTGCTGCAGGTAACACAGAGGGTACTGTGGGTGGGTGAAGGTAGCAACTTGTCTGCTGCATGTATGTCGGCAATCGCACACGTGGAAGGCCAAGATATGGGATTTCCGAAATTATAGAAGCCTAGATATTGCTACTTAGGTGATCAAACTAAATTTGTATAATGACTTTGGGAAAGAGGCTAGATCCAGGTAGAGATAGAATATGAAATATCTGGTTGTGAGGGAGTGAGTACTTACCAGGCCATACCATGGTGGAGGACTCAGGAATACAGAATTTGGATTCGGGTAAGATAGTTAGCAAAATGAGTACTATATGTAGATTCAAGCAGCGCAGGTCCTTGTAGGACAATGTATGTTGGTTGGAGGACAGGAGTAGATGCTGGGATTCGGCCCTCGCGTTTGGAACTCTGTTGAATCCTATGAGCATTTCTACAACATGCAAGAATATCAGTGGCAAAAACTAGACTTGGACACTTGTAGTGACTTATGATCTGTTTGTTGGCATATGGGGAAACGCTATCTGGTAGGGGAAATATTCTGGGCTTGGCCTTTGGGGAAGATATGGAAAGTCTGGATTGGAAATGGAGTTGTGAAAGCAGGGCAACTATTTCATGCATGGGTGTAGGTGTGTTAAATTCAGGGGAGCCTAACTGTTGACTATACCAAAGAAGGAGTTGCTGGACCTAGTCTTGGCTGAAGGCTTTGAAAACCTTCACAGGCCTAAAATTTGCAAATGCAAGGCACATGAGGCAGCTGTAAGTCAGACAGCAAGTGGAAAATCAAATATTCATTTGTGTGTAGTGGGTTACTCAATGGGCTAAAGTTGGGTCCTGGTGGTTGTGGGATGTCTGGTTATATAATGAAGTGGTTTAGGCATCGGAATCATCCTGCCGATGGATTCAGGTAGGATGGTTACTGTTGGGAATGTAGATGCTGGATACAGCACAAAAGAATGTGCTAGGACAAGGCCAGTTGGAGGCAAAGTGCCAGCAGAAGCTTAGAACTATCTATCAAAGCACGGTAGGACTAAGATGGAGCCTAGGGTTTGGAACTCAGCAAACAGCTAAAAGTCACTATAAGTGTGAGAAAACAGCTCTTTTAGAGTTCTCACTGGATGTTTCATCAGGTCTGGACTCTACTGGAGTAGGAAAAGAATTATCTGCTCGAAAGGTGCACTTACTTCTCTTGGCATTGTAGAAGGATTTGGACAGTCTTGGCATGCTGTGATATTATGTAGTCAGCCAGAGATCCTGTGGTTTGATGAGGTTGGGGTTGTCTCAGTGGGAATGTATATGTTGTCTACAGCACAGGAGGATTTGATGGGACTAGGAATCCTATATGCTATGAATATGTTTTATTACCATTGGTTATTCAAGAAGATGCTTTGGGTAATCGATTAGTAGAATATAGCCAGGCAGGAAATCTGAACAGAGATATAGAGAGAAAGTAGGCAGAGTCAGGGAGATGCCATGTAGCTGCTGAAGGAGAAAACCAGCAGCTACCAGTGAGAGCCTTACTGGTATGGATCCTAATGATACATAGATATACAAAAGGGAATCCCACATCAATATGAGCTATGTTTGGAGGGATGTGGAAAAACAGTATTTGGAACAGGAAATATTCACTAGGTTCGAACTTTAGGAGGACACGATAACTTTTCATAAGGAGTGGGGTTATTCCATTAGCCAGTACAGGTATGATAAGTGTTGGGGAACTCTCAGTGTTGGCTACAGAATAGTAGTAGCTGGTGGGATCATGCTGTGTTTTGAGATTTGTGTCCCTAAAACATGCCAAAAATCACTACTGCAGAGTGCAAGGGTCCATTCTTTGATGGGACAGGGACTATTCAATCTAGGATAAATTCCACTGAATATGGAAAACCAATTACAGAGTATGGATATCTTCACCTGGATAAATCCTGGAGGGGGACATAGGAAGTCTGGGTATGGTGTGAAGAGGTATGGGCAACTCTAAGACCCCTGTTGGTTTATCTAAATAGGATTATATCTGGCTGTAGCCCAGATGTTCTCTATAATATAGGAAAAATGTTCTAAATAGGCTGCAACATGTTGAAGCCTAAAATTCACTACTATAAGGCAAGGAGTCCAGACCAAGATTGAACATTTCTTATGGTTTCCAGGTTATACATAACAGAATGTTAAAAATCAAGTGTCTAATACTGTGTGATATTCTCAATAGGCTAGACACCACAAGATAGGAGAACCCTGGTTATGGACTGGGCTTATGTTGGTTGTAGAAAGCCTCCTTAGGTGAGTGAGTATATTAAAGGAGGCTGTATGCTCACCACAGTAAAAGAGATATTGAGGCTAGGCTGGGTCACCTGACTTGGGATAAGGTGGAAGCCTGGAGGCCATGATTTGTTGCTACACAGCCAGACAAGATATGGAAAATGGTTTGCATATATTCATTAGGTACAGAGGAATGTGGAGATGCAAGTATTCGTGTGTGTGTGTGTGTGTGTGTGTGTGTGTGTGTGTATGTGTGTGTGAGTGTGTGTGTGTGTACGGTCAACAGGCTAAGCCATGGAGTAGGAATGTTATTTGGGAATGATTTTAGGGAAGACATTCAAGATACTAGCCAAAGATTGAGGCGGACATTTTGGACTAAACCATTGACAGGGATAGTATTGTTGAAGAATTTGGAGAAGCAAATGATCTGTCATGTGTTCTACCACAACAAAGGTAGATATGTAAAAAAGGTTGAGGTGGAAAATTTGCCTTAGAGTTATTAAACAAAGTCTCCATCTAAACCCAAACTCTCTTTGCCTTCTGAATATCTTCCCCCTATCATCAAAGTGTCAGGAGTGGTACAGTCCACTATTTGTTCCTTCCTTCCCCAGGCATTCTTGTGGGTCAGAACCAGGCTTTGTGATGTCAGAGCACAAGCTCACCTACTATTGGTCGAGACCTTGATGATGACTCAGGTCTGAGGGTGTGGCCTTCCCTACTCTGCCAGTTGTTCACAGCCCCTCGAGGGAGAAACAACACGCGCTCACGCGACTTGGTGATGGAGAGTCCAGCAAAGGAACCTAAGGAATCACTGTCCGACATGGACCTCCCAACATCCAGTAGTGATGTTCTGATGGCAGCAAACGGGCCAGTCCTTATGGTGAAGACAAAGGCAGCTCTAAAGCAGTATCCACCTTACATGTCGTGCAGAAAGGTGCGTTGACGAACCCTACTGGAGCTCCCTCCTCTACTCATTTACTCTTACCTAAAGTCACTACCTCTCTCCTTCCTGGCATAAATCCCTTATCAATTCTCACCTCTTCCGACAAAGTGTCCTTCACTTGCCTCTCCTGACTTCTCCCTCTATTAACTAATTCTTGTGTTCACCTCTTGCCATTCCAGGCACACAAGAAAAGCAAACACCGGAAGCACTCCTCAAAGAAGAGGAACAAGAGAAAGAGGGAGGCCGAAGAGGCAGCTGTCCTCGAACGGAAGAAATTCAAAGTGAAAGCTGTTACTGCAATGCCTGAACCAAAGGAGGAGGAGCCTGAAAAGGAAGCCGAGGTGCACACTACTGGAGAAGCAAGCGTGGTCGCAGCAGCCGATGAGGGGGAGAGCCAATAAGATGGCTATCATGAAGACGGGGAATGCCCAAATATGACAAAGAAAATTGCATTGGTATAAATTTCTTAAATTGAAAATAAATTCAATTTAGTTGAAAAGCTATGTGTCTTTTACAGTGACTAAAGGCGAAACCAGGAAAGGGAAGGAAAAATGATGGTTATAGGAGAAGAGAGGGAAGATGGGTGGGTGAATGGCAATGGAGAGATTTGTTCTTCACTAGGTTTGGGACAGTCATAGTGGGTTCATGGAAAGAGGGGGAGTTTGGGTTGGTAGAAGACAAGGGAGGGATTTGGGTCTACAAAGGTTTGGGCATTAATTGTGGGTGCATAAAAGAGGCGAGTTTGTGTGGGAAGAAGACAAGGGAGGGATTAGGGTCTCCAAAATTTTGTGGCTTTAACGGTGAGAGCATGGAAAGAGAGGGAGTTTTGGTGGGTAGGAGACAAGGGAGGGATTTGTGTCTCCAAAGGTTTGGGCATCAATGGTGGGTGCATGGAAGACGGGGAGTTTGGGTGGGAAGAAGACAAGGGAGGGATTTGGGTCTCCAAAGTTTTGGGGCAGTAATGGTGAGGGCATGAAAAGAAAGGGAGTTTGGGTGGGAAAATGACAAGGGAGGGATTTGGGTCTCCAAAGAATTGGTCATCAATGGTGGGTGCATGGAAGAGGGGGAGTTAGGGTGGATAGAAGACAAGGAAGGGATTTGTGTCTCCAAAGGATTTGGGCAGTAATGGTGAGTGCATGAAAAGAAAGGGAACTTGGGTTGGTAGAAGACAAGGGAGGGATTTGTGTCTCCAAAGGTTTGGGCATCACTTGTGGGTGCATGGAAGAAAGGGAGTTTGGGTGTGTAGGAGACAAGGGAGGGATTTGTGTTTTTAAAGGTTTGGGCATCAATGATGGGTGCATGGAAGACGGGGAGTTTGGGTGGGAAGAAGACAAGGGAGGGATTTTTGTCTCCAAACGGTTGGGCACCATTGGTGGGTGCCTGGATGAGGGGGATTTTGGGGCAGTAATGGTGAGTGCATGAAAAGAAAGGGAGCATGGGTGGGTAGAAGACAAGGGAGGGATTTGGGTCTCCAAAGGTTTGGGCATCAATGGTGGGTGCATGAAAGTGGGGATGTTTGGGTTGGAAGAAGACAAGGGTGGGATTTGGGTCTCCAAAGGTTTGGGCAACAATGGTGGGTGCATGGAAGAGGGGGAGTTCGGGTGGGAAGAAGACAAGGGAGGGATTTGGGTTTCCATATGTTTGGAGCAGTAATGGTGAGTGCATGGAAAGAGAGGGAGTTTGGGTGGGTAGAAGACACGGGAGGGATTTCGGTCTCCAAAGGTTTGGGCATCAATTGTGGTTGCATGGAAGAGAGGGAGTTTTGGTGGGTAGGATAAAAGGGAGGGATTTGTGTCTCCAAAAGTTTGGGCATCAATGGTGGGTGCCTTGAAGAGGGGGATTTTGTGTTTGTAGAAGACAAGTGAGGGGTTTGTGTCTCCAAAATTTTGGGGCAGTAATGGTGAGAGCTTGGAAAGCGTGGGAATATGGGTGGGTAATGCCAGGGAAGGGAGTTGGATCTCATATACTTTGGAGAGTGTAATGATGGGTAAATGATAAGAGACATTTGGGTGGGTACATGACAAGGGAAGGATTTGATTCTCAAATACTCAGGTGGCAGAAATCATGAGTATCTGTTAAGAGAGGAGTTTGGGTTATTATATGAAGGGTGGGATTAGGGTGTCAGAAAGATAGGGTCAGAAATGGTGGATATATAGCAACAGAGGGAGTATGCTGGGTAAATGACAAGGGAGGGATTTGGGTCTTATACACTTTAGGGGCAGCAATGGTGAGTATGTAGCAAGAAAAATACTTTGGATGGGCATACGACAATGGAGAGATTAGGGTCTCACAATGCTGGTGGCAAAATGATGGTTATATGCCCAGAGAGGAGTTTGGGTAGCTGTATGACCAGGGGGTGTTTGGGTCTCTTAAGGTTTGGGGCAGAAATAATTGGTATATTTCATGAAACAGAGTGTGGGTGGGTATATGTCAAGAGAGGGGGTTTTGTTGGGCTTATAAACATGTATATACTTGGGTCTGACATGTTTGGGGGAAGAAATGGTGGTTACATCACAAGACAGGAAATTGTGTGGTTACATGAAAATAGAAGAATTTTCAGTGGGCATATGACAAGAGAAGGATTTGGGTCACAGCAGGATGGGGGCAGACATGGTGGATATATGGCTAGCGAGGGAGTTTGGGTGAGTACATGACATGGGGCACATTGGGCCATCACAACGTTTGGGGGAAGAAATGGTGGAAAAATTATGAGAGAGTATTAGGTTTGGTGTATGGCTAAGGAGGAATGAGTGTCTTGGAAGGATGGGTCCAGAAATAGTGGGTACATGGCGAGAGAGGGAGTTCACTTGGTTGAATGAAAGGGAGAGATTTGTGTCTGATAAGGATTTAGGGAAGAAATATTGGCTATATGGCAAGAGAGGTAGTGTGGATAGGCAGATGACAAAGGAGGGATGTGGTCTCATAAGGATGAGGGCAGCAACAGTGGGGAGAGAGAGAGAGAGATATAGAGAGAGAGAGAGAGAGAGAGAGAGAGAGAGAGAGAGAGATTGGGTTGGTATATGATATGGGAGAGATTATGGTGTTTCAAAGTTTGATGGCAGATAAACAATTTTCATGAATTTATGATAAAGATGGATTTGATTGCGTGTATTGTATGAACCACACCTTGAACTCAAATTTCAAGTTGAGGCCTAGAAAATTGATTTAGGTGGGTATATGACACAGAAGACTCTTTGGTGTTGAAGATGGAAAATCTGACATTTTGTATACTATAGGGATAGAGGCCAGAAAAGGAATATGGTTTGATATATAAAAAGAAGAAAATTTGGGTTAGCATATGACAAAGAAGGGACTTTGGTTCCCACAGATTTGAGGGTCATACCACACATGCACTGTAAGACTCATAGAGGTAATTATGGAGCATTGAATCCAAATTGCTACATTTATCTAATCTCATAGATACGGATGAAGTAGACTATGCTCCACCATCCATGTATTTTGCAAGATCCGGGCAAAACTTCACAGTATGAATGTCTCAACCTATCTGAGGTGAAGTGTGTGAGTGACAGTTATCCCCACAAATAGCTGTTATGTTTCCTGTTTGGCAACTGTTTTTGAATGTTGGTTTTATACCTCACCATCCAATGTAAGTAAGGAAATCTCCCCAGGAGCAATAATCACTCAGCAAACTCAAATCTACTGATCACACCTCAGTGAAAGGAATGGTAATTTGAAATGACAGGTTTACCCTTGGTTATCCTTTATAAAAAATTTGTGTTTTAATAGGGCTTTAAGAATGGGCTGCTTACATAACAGGCCTAGCAGAAATGAGGATATACTAATGAGACAATTGTGTAGCTTGATCTATCAGAACAGTCAAATCATTGACGTCAACGTAATGAGTATTTCTACAGAAATCTCATGCCAGGTAAAGCAATGTTCTCTACCCAAAGGAAAACCTTGTCTTCTTAAAGAGATTTCACACAATTCCTACTATCAAACCACCTTGCCAGATAAGACTAACAATTAGACAATGATGGGTGAGCTAAGGGAGGGTAGATGCCACCTCCTGACCACAACTGCTTATATGTCAATACCCTGTCCCTCTAGCTAAACTCTAATCTCAGTTCAGGACTTCAAGATGCAAGAGACTTGAAAGGGTCTCTGGATCTCTTTATCACTAGTTAATTGGATGCTTGCCTATAATTTTAGGAAATTAATTCATGATCATCATGTCAGGATTCAGGCAAACACGGCACTGGGCCTGTTGTTGAGTCCATACCAACTGATTCATCAGTAGTAGGTAGAGAGAGAGAGAGACGAGGCCTGATGTGGGAATGTAAACCTCAAAACCCACCCTCAGTGACATATATTTGCCACAAAGGCTATATGCATTCCAGCATGGTCACACCTCCTAATTTCCCAAACAGTTGCACTTCTTGGTAACTAAGTAAGTATTCAAGTACATGAGAGCCTGTTTTTCATTCCCTTTCATTAACTGTCACATTTCTCTAGAAGCCACCAACTGTCAGTAGGTTGTCAGTTAGAGGTACAGACTTCTGAGCCATCCCCCATAGTCAAAGATGCACTGTAGGAGGGCTCGAGAGTCTAACTGGCAAACTCCTGACAGTTGGTGGCTTCTAGAGAAGTGTGAGAGTTAATTTGGATGGAAACCATACTGGCATATATTTGAGTGCTTAGTCACCAAGCATACTGGAATATGACCTGGCCTCATCTTACACAGGCCTTTGCATGCAATCACGATGGCTCTGTATTTGTGAGAGCAATGACTCTGTCATGTCTTGAGATCACAATTTCACTCTTGGCATCTGCAGCCTCAGACTCATAAAATCTTTTTAAATGCTCCCTGCAATGGTACCTGAGTCTTGAAGAGAGGGCTACAAATATCCCATTGCACATACTCTCATTTTTTTTCCAGGATGACCAGTTTTGAATGTCTTTTTTAAACATAATCTACTGCACCAAGGTCTCTGAGGAGGTCTGAGAACTGCACTAATCTGTAGTTATCGAGATATGAATGTAGAGTGAAGCTTGATACTTCATTCATTTAACAAAATAATAGTATGAGGTTCAATACTGGGGCCTTGGATCTCCATAACCATATGTTCTCGACAAAGCTTACAGCAGCAGGCATGTGTTGCTTTCTATAGAGTAGACCTTAAATTCACTCTTAAGGAGCTGATTATTCCCAGAAAGTTTGTACCACTATTGCATTCATGGACATATCTTTCTAGGTTGTTCATTAATATAGTATGCAATATTCTTAGTTTGGTACGACGACTGATGATCCTCCCAGGAGCACACCATGTAGGCTAGAGCAAAGGATGAAATACTGGGACTAAACTGGGAACTAGGATTTAGGACTTTGTTGAAGTTAGAGATCATTACTGCAAGGCAAAGAGTTCAGGCTACTATGGTGGCACTGCCTAAGGCTCATGATTTACACGCTACAGGATATGAAAACAGAAATATTGGGATGTATGTGGAATATCCAATAGACTAGGCCCTGGAAGAGAACACAGAAAGTTTGTGTATAGAGAGGGGTAGTATAGTCAACATCTAGTCCTGTGCCTGTGGATAGGGCAAGTACTAGTGGCACTCTAATTGTTCCTTATAGCACTGAAATTGGGGGTGTATGAGATTTGGGACCATGATGAAGCCTGAAGGCCTCTGCTCTGAAGTATAAGTTGTTTGTCTAGGCTGGGGTACTGGTATAGATTCAGCAGGATGTGCAAAAACATTTATGATGAGTATGTTAGGGATAATTAACAGGCCTGACTCTGGAGAGGTCATGGGGAATCTGAGTACAGAGTTGGGTTGTATAGGCAGCACACAGTGTTCTGTGGCTAAGTGTTGTAACAGGAACTTCATGCAGGAACCAAGATCTTACCTATAGCAAAGAAGAACATGAAGCAAAGGATTTCGGACATTGACAAAAGTTAGAAGTCACTACAAGGATGGGTGGTGGTGGTGCATGACTTTAATCATAGCACTTGCGAGGCAGAGGCAGGAGGATCTCTGTGAGTGTGAAGCCAACCTGGTCTACAGAGCTAGTGCAAAAATAGACTTCAAAGTTACGTAGAGAAGCCTTCTCTCGAATTAAAAATAGATAGATAGATAGACAGATAGGTAGATATAAGTAAGTCATTGCGAGGGAGAACAAGCACTATTCTAGGGATGCCACTAGATTGTCTGGACTCCACTAGTTTGGGAAAACAATTATCTCTGCAGAAGGGTGCATACCTCTATTGTCTTTGTAGGAGGATATGGACAGTCTGGGCATGTGTGCAAGAACGTTTAGTGCAGAGGGAGCCTAGCTGTTCACTAAAGCATAGTAGAAGTTGCTGGGCCTAAGCTTGTCTGCACACATTCAATCCTGTAGATGCCTAAAGCTCGCAAATGGAAGGCAAATGTGTTTCTAGTAGGTCAGGCTGCATGTGGAAAAACAAGTATTCATGTTTGTGTTGGTTATTACTCACTAGGCTAAACCCTGGAGGCCGAGCATGTGGGATGTCTAGGGACAAAGATAGGTGGCTTAATCATTTAAATGTCACTTGTGATTGAATGAAGGTAGAATGGTTCAAGTTGAGAGTATGGAAGTTGGATATAGCACAAAGGAATAGGCTAGGACAAGGTCAGTTGGAGGAACCAGAGTCTGCAGAAGCCTAGAGCCATCATTTACAAGGAACTCATAGCCACACTAGTCATGGTCACTGGATGTTCGACCATTCTAGTTACGCCAGAAAATAAAATGTCAGATAGGGATGTAAACACCAGGCTCACCCAGGAGGAGACCACAGGAAGTCTGTGTATTTATTGGTGTATTTTATGTGTCACAAGGCTTTCTGAAAGTAGATGTGGGTAGACAGGGCTAGGGTACATCCCTATGGGAGCATAGATGTAGGCTACAGCCAAGGACAAAATGCTTGGCATAGGCTAGGGCCAAGGAATGGGGACCTTGTTGAATTCTAGGGGTCATTAAAGCAAGGCTAGGAGTCCAGACATCTGTGCCAAACTGCATGCAGCATGGGATTTATGTTTTGCATGACATGAAAACAGAAATATTGGGTTGTGTTTGGAGTTTCAGTAACTAGACTCTGGGGAGTGGATGGGAAGTTTGTGTATAGAGTGTCATGGTATAGTGAACATCTAGTCCTGTGGCCATAGATAGGACAACTATTGTAGAAAAACTAAATATTAACTATAGCACATGAATAGATGGAGGGGCTGTGCTGGGGTGTGAGATTTTACAACCTACTGAATCCTAGAGGCACCTGTTATGTGTTATAGGTTGTCTATGTAGGCTAGAGTACTGTGATCAATTCAGCAAGTTGTAGAAAATCATGTATGATGAGTACATTTGGTGTTAGTCTACAGGCTCGACTCTGGGGAGTACATGGGTATTCTGGGTAATCTGGGTATTAAGTTGTGTTGTATAGGTAGCCTAGAGTGTCCTGTGTGTAAGTGTTGTTTCAGGAGATTCATGCAGGACACTATATGTTGCATTCAGCCTAAGAGACCATGGTGGGACTAAGATGGAACAAAGGATTTGGAATCCTACCAACAGCTAGAAGTCACTACTATTGAAATCTAGGGATGACACTGGATGTTCCATGCAGTCTGGACTCCACTGGATTAGAAAAACAATGATAGGATGCAGAGCAGTGCTCTGAAATCTAGACGATGGAGGAGTATTCTGATAGTCTGGGGATAGAATGGTCATGTAGGGCAGCCACAACTCCTCTGGTTCTATGAGAGATTGATAGTCTTTGTGGGAATCTAGATGCTGTCAACAGCACAGAAAAAGTTGATGGGTCTAAGAATGCCGGAGATTGCTATGGAGGCAGCTGGAGAAGACAAGGACACTGGTTGTTGCAACTTGGGTAGATCAAGCCCTCTATGTACAAAGTACTGAGTGGGTAACTAAACTAAACAAGTTAAAACCTGGGAAGACATAGAAAATCTGAATAAGGATAATGTTCTATATTGTACCTAAAGTGTCCCGTGGATGTACTAGTGCAGGGAAAGTGCTAGCAAAGCCTAGATGTTCACGACAGAAAAGGAGGATTCCTGAGAATAGTCTGAGCTGAGTTATTTGGGACCATACTCCCGAGAAGACCCTTGACTCAAGAGGCAAACAGACAGATTATGCAGGGGTGCTGGCTGTTAAACTCAAGCTAGATTCAGATGGATATGGAAAACAAGTATTGGTTGGTGGCATATATAAGAAGCCAGTTCCTGGAGGAGAACATTAGGAATGTGGTGGAGTAGGGTGCTGCAGGTAACACAGAGGGTACTGTGGGTGGGTGAAGGTAGCAACTTGTCTGCTGCATGTATGTCGGCAATCGCACACGTGGAAGGCCAAGATATGGGATTTCCGAAATTATAGAAGCCTAGATATTGCTACTTAGGTGATCAAACTAAATTTGTATAATGACTTTGGGAAAGAGGCTAGATCCAGGTAGAGATAGAATATGAAATATCTGGTTGTGAGGGAGTGAGTACTTACCAGGCCATACCATGGTGGAGGACTCAGGAATACAGAATTTGGATTCGGGTAAGATAGTTAGCAAAATGAGTACTATATGTAGATTCAAGCAGCGCAGGTCCTTGTAGGACAATGTATGTTGGTTGGAGGACAGGAGTAGATGCTGGGATTCGGCCCTCGCGTTTGGAACTCTGTTGAATCCTATGAGCATTTCTACAACATGCAAGAATATCAGTGGCAAAAACTAGACTTGGACACTTGTAGTGACTTATGATCTGTTTGTTGGCATATGGGGAAACGCTATCTGGTAGGGGAAATATTCTGGGCTTGGTCTTTGGGGAAGATATGGAAAGTCTGGATTGGAAATGGAGTTGTGAAAGCAGGGCAACTATTTCATGCATGGGTGTAGGTGTGTTAAATTCAGGGGAGCCTAACTGTTGACTATACCAAAGAAGGAGTTGCTGGACCTAGTCTTGGCTGAAGGCTTTGAAAACCTTCACAGGCCTAAAATTTGCAAATGCAAGGCACATGAGGCAGCTGTAAGTCAGACAGCAAGTGGAAAATCAAATATTCATTTGTGTGTAGTGGGTTACTCAATGGGCTAAAGTTGGGTCCTGGTGGTTGTGGGATGTCTGGTTATATAATGAAGTGGTTTAGGCATCGGTATCATCCTGCCGATGGATTCAGGTAGGATGGTTACTGTTGGGAATGTAGATGCTGGATACAGCACAAAAGAATGTGCTAGGACAAGGCCAGTTGGAGGCAAAGTGCCAGCAGAAGCTTAGAACTATCTATCAAAGCACGGTAGGACTAAGATGGAGCCTAGGGTTTGGAACTCAGCAAACAGCTAAAAGTCACTATAAGTGTGAGAAAACAGCTCTTTTAGAGTTCTCACTGGATGTTTCATCAGGTCTGGACTCTACTGGAGTAGGAAAAGAATTATCTGCTCGAAAGGTGCACTTACTTCTCTTGGCATTGTAGAAGGATTTGGACAGTCTTGGCATGCTGTGATATTATGTAGTCAGCCAGAGATCCTGTGGTTTGATGAGGTTGGGGTTGTCTCAGTGGGAATGTATATGTTGTCTACAGCACAGGAGGATTTGATGGGACTAGGAATCCTATATGCTATGAATATGTTTTATTACCATTGGTTATTCAAGAAGATGCTTTGGGTAATCGATTAGTAGAATATAGCCAGGCAGGAAATCTGAACAGAGATATAGAGAGAAAGTAGGCAGAGTCAGGGAGATGCCATGTAGCTGCTGAAGGAGAAAACCAGCAGCTACCAGTGAGAGCCTTACTGGTATGGATCCTAATGATACATAGATATACAAAAGGGAATCCCACATCAATATGAGCTATGTTTGGAGGGATGTGGAAAAACAGTATTTGGAACAGGAAATATTCACTAGGTTCGAACTTTAGGAGGACACGATAACTTTTCATAAGGAGTGGGGTTATTCCATTAGCCAGTACAGGTATGATAAGTGTTGGGGAACTCTCAGTGTTGGCTACAGAATAGTAGTAGCTGGTGGGATCATGCTGTGTTTTGAGACTTGTGTCCCTAAAACATGCCAAAAATCACTACTGCAGAGTGCAAGGGTCCATTCTTTGATGGGATAGGGACTATTCAATCTAGGATAAATTCCACTGAATATGGAAAACCAATTACAGAGTATGGATATCTTCACCTGGATAAATCCTGGAGGGGGACATAGGAAGTCTGGGTATGGTGTGAAGAGGTATGGGCAACTCTAAGACCCCTGTTGGTTTATCTAAATAGGATTATATCTGGCTGTAGCCCAGATGTTCTCTATAATATAGGAAAAATGTTCTAAATAGGCTGCAACATGTTGAAGCCTAAAATTCACTACTATAAGGCAAGGAGTCCAGACCAAGATTGAACATTTCTTATGGTTTCCAGGTTATACATAACAGAATGTTAAAAATCAAGTGTCTAATACTGTGTGATATTCTCAATAGGCTAGACACCACAAGATAGGAGAACCCTGGTTATGGACTGGGCTTATGTTGGTTGTAGAAAGCCTCCTTAGGTGAGTGAGTATATTAAAGGAGGCTGTATGCTCACCACAGTAAAAGAGATATTGAGGCTAGGCTGGGTCACCTGACTTGGGATAAGGTGGAAGCCTGGAGGCCATGATTTGTTGCTACACAGCCAGACAAGATATGGAAAATGGTTTGCATATATTCATTAGGTACAGAGGAATGTGGAGATGCAAGTATTCGTGTGTGTGTGTGTGTGTGTGTGTGTGTGTGTGTGTGTATGTGTGTGTGAGTGTGTGTGTGTGTACGGTCAACAGGCTAAGCCATGGAGTAGGAATGTTATTTGGGAATGATTTTAGGGAAGACATTCAAGATACTAGCCAAAGATTGAGGTGGACATTTTGGACTAAACCATTGACAGGGATAGTATTGTTGAAGAATTTGGAGAAGCAAATGATCTGTCATGTGTTCTACCACAACAAAGGTAGATATGTAAAAAAGGTTGAGGTGGAAAATTTGCCTTAGAGTTATTAAACAAAGTCTCCATCTAAACCCAAACTCTCTTTGCCTTCTGAATATCTTCCCCCTATCATCAAAGTGTCAGGAGTGGTACAGTCCACTATTTGTTCCTTCCTTCCCCAGGCATTCTTGTGGGTCAGAACCAGGCTTTGTGATGTCAGAGCACAAGCTCACCTACTATTGGTCGAGACCTTGATGATGACTCAGGTCTGAGGGTGTGGCCTTCCCTACTCTGCCAGTTGTTCACAGCCCCTCGAGGGAGAAACAACACGCGCTCACGCGACTTGGTGATGGAGAGTCCAGCAAAGGAACCTAAGGAATCACTGTCCGACATGGACCTCCCAACATCCAGTAGTGATGTTCTGATGGCAGCAAACGGGCCAGTCCTTATGGTGAAGACAAAGGCAGCTCTAAAGCAGTATCCACCTTACATGTCGTGCAGAAAGGTGCGTTGACGAACCCTACTGGAGCTCCCTCCTCTACTCATTTACTCTTACCTAAAGTCACTACCTCTCTCCTTCCTGGCATAAATCCCTTATCAATTCTCACCTCTTCCGACAAAGTGTCCTTCACTTGCCTCTCCTGACTTCTCCCTCTATTAACTAATTCTTGTGTTCACCTCTTGCCATTCCAGGCACACAAGAAAAGCAAACACCGGAAGCACTCCTCAAAGAAGAGGAACAAGAGAAAGAGGGAGGCCGAAGAGGCAGCTGCCCTTGAACGGAAGAAATTCAAAGTGAAAGCTGTTACTGCAATGCCTGAACCTAAGGAGGAGGAGCCTGAAAAGGAAGCCGAGGTGCACACTACTGGAGAAGCAAGCGTGGTCGCAGCAGCCGATGAGGGGGAGAGCCAATAAGATGGCTATCATGAAGACGGGGAATGCCCAAATATGACAAAGAAAATTGCATTGGTATAAATTTCTTAAATTGAAAATAAATTCAATTTAGTTGAAAAGCTATGTGTCTTTTACAGTGACTAAAGGCGAAACCAGGAAAGGGAAGGAAAAATGATGGTTATAGGAGAAGAGAGGGAAGATGGGTGGGTGAATGGCAATGGAGAGATTTGTTCTTCACTAGGTTTGGGACAGTCATAGTGGGTTCATGGAAAGAGGGGGAGTTTGGGTTGGTAGAAGACAAGGGAGGGATTTGGGTCTACAAAGGTTTGGGCATTAATTGTGGGTGCATAAAAGAGGCGAGTTTGTGTGGGAAGAAGACAAGGGAGGGATTAGGGTCTCCAAAATTTTGTGGCTTTAACGGTGAGAGCATGGAAAGAGAGGGAGTTTTGGTGGGTAGGAGACAAGGGAGGGATTTGTGTCTCCAAAGGTTTGGGCATCAATGGTGGGTGCATGGAAGACGGGGAGTTTGGGTGGGAAGAAGACAAGGGAGGGATTTGGGTCTCCAAAGTTTTGGGGCAGTAATGGTGAGGGCATGAAAAGAAAGGGAGTTTGGGTGGGAAAATGACAAGGGAGGGATTTGGGTCTCCAAAGAATTGGTCATCAATGGTGGGTGCATGGAAGAGGGGGAGTTAGGGTGGATAGAAGACAAGGAAGGGATTTGTGTCTCCAAAGGATTTGGGCAGTAATGGTGAGTGCATGAAAAGAAAGGGAACTTGGGTTGGTAGAAGACAAGGGAGGGATTTGTGTCTCCAAAGGTTTGGGCATCACTTGTGGGTGCATGGAAGAAAGGGAGTTTGGGTGTGTAGGAGACAAGGGAGGGATTTGTGTTTTTAAAGGTTTGGGCATCAATGATGGGTGCATGGAAGACGGGGAGTTTGGGTGGGAAGAAGACAAGGGAGGGATTTTTGTCTCCAAACGGTTGGGCACCATTGGTGGGTGCCTGGATGAGGGGGATTTTGGGGCAGTAATGGTGAGTGCATGAAAAGAAAGGGAGCATGGGTGGGTAGAAGACAAGGGAGGGATTTGGGTCTCCAAAGGTTTGGGCATCAATGGTGGGTGCATGAAAGTGGGGATGTTTGGGTTGGAAGAAGACAAGGGTGGGATTTGGGTCTCCAAAGGTTTGGGCAACAATGGTGGGTGCATGGAAGAGGGGGAGTTCGGGTGGGAAGAAGACAAGGGAGGGATTTGGGTTTCCATATGTTTGGAGCAGTAATGGTGAGTGCATGGAAAGAGAGGGAGTTTGGGTGGGTAGAAGACACGGGAGGGATTTCGGTCTCCAAAGGTTTGGGCATCAATTGTGGTTGCATGGAAGAGAGGGAGTTTTGGTGGGTAGGATAAAAGGGAGGGATTTGTGTCTCCAAAAGTTTGGGCATCAATGGTGGGTGCCTTGAAGAGGGGGATTTTGTGTTTGTAGAAGACAAGTGAGGGGTTTGTGTCTCCAAAATTTTGGGGCAGTAATGGTGAGAGCTTGGAAAGCGTGGGAATATGGGTGGGTAATGCCAGGGAAGGGAGTTGGATCTCATATACTTTGGAGAGTGTAATGATGGGTAAATGATAAGAGACATTTGGGTGGGTACATGACAAGGGAAGGATTTGATTCTCAAATACTCAGGTGGCAGAAATCATGAGTATCTGTTAAGAGAGGAGTTTGGGTTATTATATGAAGGGTGGGATTAGGGTGTCAGAAAGATAGGGTCAGAAATGGTGGATATATAGCAACAGAGGGAGTATGCTGGGTAAATGACAAGGGAGGGATTTGGGTCTTATACACTTTAGGGGCAGCAATGGTGAGTATGTAGCAAGAAAAATACTTTGGATGGGCATACGACAATGGAGAGATTAGGGTCTCACAATGCTGGTGGCAAAATGATGGTTATATGCCCAGAGAGGAGTTTGGGTAGCTGTATGACCAGGGGGTGTTTGGGTCTCTTAAGGTTTGGGGCAGAAATAATTGGTATATTTCATGAAACAGAGTGTGGGTGGGTATATGTCAAGAGAGGGGGTTTTGTTGGGCTTATAAACATGTATATACTTGGGTCTGACATGTTTGGGGGAAGAAATGGTGGTTACATCACAAGACAGGAAATTGTGTGGTTACATGAAAATAGAAGAATTTTCAGTGGGCATATGACAAGAGAAGGATTTGGGTCACAGCAGGATGGGGGCAGACATGGTGGATATATGGCTAGCGAGGGAGTTTGGGTGAGTACATGACATGGGGCACATTGGGCCATCACAACGTTTGGGGGAAGAAATGGTGGAAAAATTATGAGAGAGTATTAGGTTTGGTGTATGGCTAAGGAGGAATGAGTGTCTTGGAAGGATGGGTCCAGAAATAGTGGGTACATGGCGAGAGAGGGAGTTCACTTGGTTGAATGAAAGGGAGAGATTTGTGTCTGATAAGGATTTAGGGAAGAAATATTGGCTATATGGCAAGAGAGGTAGTGTGGATAGGCAGATGACAAAGGAGGGATGTGGTCTCATAAGGATGAGGGCAGCAACAGTGGGGAGAGAGAGAGAGAGATATAGAGAGAGAGAGAGAGAGAGAGAGAGAGAGAGAGAGAGAGAGAGATTGGGTTGGTATATGATATGGGAGAGATTATGGTGTTTCAAAGTTTGATGGCAGATAAACAATTTTCATGAATTTATGATAAAGATGGATTTGATTGCGTGTATTGTATGAACCACACCTTGAACTCAAATTTCAAGTTGAGGCCTAGAAAATTGATTTAGGTGGGTATATGACACAGAAGACTCTTTGGTGTTGAAGATGGAAAATCTGACATTTTGTATACTATAGGGATAGAGGCCAGAAAAGGAATATGGTTTGATATATAAAAAGAAGAAAATTTGGGTTAGCATATGACAAAGAAGGGACTTTGGTTCCCACAGATTTGAGGGTCATACCACACATGCACTGTAAGACTCATAGAGGTAATTATGGAGCATTGAATCCAAATTGCTACATTTATCTAATCTCATAGATACGGATGAAGTAGACTATGCTCCACCATCCATGTATTTTGCAAGATCCGGGCAAAACTTCACAGTATGAATGTCTCAACCTATCTGAGGTGAAGTGTGTGAGTGACAGTTATCCCCACAAATAGCTGTTATGTTTCCTGTTTGGCAACTGTTTTTGAATGTTGGTTTTATACCTCACCATCCAATGTAAGTAAGGAAATCTCCCCAGGAGCAATAATCACTCAGCAAACTCAAATCTACTGATCACACCTCAGTGAAAGGAATGGTAATTTGAAATGACAGGTTTACCCTTGGTTATCCTTTATAAAAAATTTGTGTTTTAATAGGGCTTTAAGAATGGGCTGCTTACATAACAGGCCTAGCAGAAATGAGGATATACTAATGAGACAATTGTGTAGCTTGATCTATCAGAACAGTCAAATCATTGACGTCAACGTAATGAGTATTTCTACAGAAATCTCATGCCAGGTAAAGCAATGTTCTCTACCCAAAGGAAAACCTTGTCTTCTTAAAGAGATTTCACACAATTCCTACTATCAAACCACCTTGCCAGATAAGACTAACAATTAGACAATGATGGGTGAGCTAAGGGAGGGTAGATGCCACCTCCTGACCACAACTGCTTATATGTCAATACCCTGTCCCTCTAGCTAAACTCTAATCTCAGTTCAGGACTTCAAGATGCAAGAGACTTGAAAGGGTCTCTGGATCTCTTTATCACTAGTTAATTGGATGCTTGCCTATAATTTTAGGAAATTAATTCATGATCATCATGTCAGGATTCAGGCAAACACGGCACTGGGCCTGTTGTTGAGTCCATACCAACTGATTCATCAGTAGTAGGTAGAGAGAGAGAGAGACGAGGCCTGATGTGGGAATGTAAACCTCAAAACCCACCCTCAGTGACATATATTTGCCACAAAGGCTATATGCATTCCAGCATGGTCACACCTCCTAATTTCCCAAACAGTTGCACTTCTTGGTAACTAAGTAAGTATTCAAGTACATGAGAGCCTGTTTTTCATTCCCTTTCATTAACTGTCACATTTCTCTAGAAGCCACCAACTGTCAGTAGGTTGTCAGTTAGAGGTACAGACTTCTGAGCCATCCCCCATAGTCAAAGATGCACTGTAGGAGGGCTCGAGAGTCTAACTGGCAAACTCCTGACAGTTGGTGGCTTCTAGAGAAGTGTGAGAGTTAATTTGGATGGAAACCATACTGGCATATATTTGAGTGCTTAGTCACCAAGCATACTGGAATATGACCTGGCCTCATCTTACACAGGCCTTTGCATGCAATCACGATGGCTCTGTATTTGTGAGAGCAATGACTCTGTCATGTCTTGAGATCACAATTTCACTCTTGGCATCTGCAGCCTCAGACTCATAAAATCTTTTTAAATGCTCCCTGCAATGGTACCTGAGTCTTGAAGAGAGGGCTACAAATATCCCATTGCACATACTCTCATTTTTTTTCCAGGATGACCAGTTTTGAATGTCTTTTTTAAACATAATCTACTGCACCAAGGTCTCTGAGGAGGTCTGAGAACTGCACTAATCTGTAGTTATCGAGATATGAATGTAGAGTGAAGCTTGATACTTCATTCATTTAACAAAATAATAGTATGAGGTTCAATACTGGGGCCTTGGATCTCCATAACCATATGTTCTCGACAAAGCTTACAGCAGCAGGCATGTGTTGCTTTCTATAGAGTAGACCTTAAATTCACTCTTAAGGAGCTGATTATTCCCAGAAAGTTTGTACCACTATTGCATTCATGGACATATCTTTCTAGGTTGTTCATTAATATAGTATGCAATATTCTTAGTTTGGTACGACGACTGATGATCCTCCCAGGAGCACACCATGTAGGCTAGAGCAAAGGATGAAATACTGGGACTAAACTGGGAACTAGGATTTAGGACTTTGTTGAAGTTAGAGATCATTACTGCAAGGCAAAGAGTTCAGGCTACTATGGTGGCACTGCCTAAGGCTCATGATTTACACGCTACAGGATATGAAAACAGAAATATTGGGATGTATGTGGAATATCCAATAGACTAGGCCCTGGAAGAGAACACAGAAAGTTTGTGTATAGAGAGGGGTAGTATAGTCAACATCTAGTCCTGTGCCTGTGGATAGGGCAAGTACTAGTGGCACTCTAATTGTTCCTTATAGCACTGAAATTGGGGGTGTATGAGATTTGGGACCATGATGAAGCCTGAAGGCCTCTGCTCTGAAGTATAAGTTGTTTGTCTAGGCTGGGGTACTGGTATAGATTCAGCAGGATGTGCAAAAACATTTATGATGAGTATGTTAGGGATAATTAACAGGCCTGACTCTGGAGAGGTCATGGGGAATCTGAGTACAGAGTTGGGTTGTATAGGCAGCACACAGTGTTCTGTGGCTAAGTGTTGTAACAGGAACTTCATGCAGGAACCAAGATCTTACCTATAGCAAAGAAGAACATGAAGCAAAGGATTTCGGACATTGACAAAAGTTAGAAGTCACTACAAGGATGGGTGGTGGTGGTGCATGACTTTAATCATAGCACTTGCGAGGCAGAGGCAGGAGGATCTCTGTGAGTGTGAAGCCAACCTGGTCTACAGAGCTAGTGCAAAAATAGACTTCAAAGTTACGTAGAGAAGCCTTCTCTCGAATTAAAAATAGATAGATAGATAGACAGATAGGTAGATATAAGTAAGTCATTGCGAGGGAGAACAAGCACTATTCTAGGGATGCCACTAGATTGTCTGGACTCCACTAGTTTGGGAAAACAATTATCTCTGCAGAAGGGTGCATACCTCTATTGTCTTTGTAGGAGGATATGGACAGTCTGGGCATGTGTGCAAGAACGTTTAGTGCAGAGGGAGCCTAGCTGTTCACTAAAGCATAGTAGAAGTTGCTGGGCCTAAGCTTGTCTGCACACATTCAATCCTGTAGATGCCTAAAGCTCGCAAATGGAAGGCAAATGTGTTTCTAGTAGGTCAGGCTGCATGTGGAAAAACAAGTATTCATGTTTGTGTTGGTTATTACTCACTAGGCTAAACCCTGGAGGCCGAGCATGTGGGATGTCTAGGGACAAAGATAGGTGGCTTAATCATTTAAATGTCACTTGTGATTGAATGAAGGTAGAATGGTTCAAGTTGAGAGTATGGAAGTTGGATATAGCACAAAGGAATAGGCTAGGACAAGGTCAGTTGGAGGAACCAGAGTCTGCAGAAGCCTAGAGCCATCATTTACAAGGAACTCATAGCCACACTAGTCATGGTCACTGGATGTTCGACCATTCTAGTTACGCCAGAAAATAAAATGTCAGATAGGGATGTAAACACCAGGCTCACCCAGGAGGAGACCACAGGAAGTCTGTGTATTTATTGGTGTATTTTATGTGTCACAAGGCTTTCTGAAAGTAGATGTGGGTAGACAGGGCTAGGGTACATCCCTATGGGAGCATAGATGTAGGCTACAGCCAAGGACAAAATGCTTGGCATAGGCTAGGGCCAAGGAATGGGGACCTTGTTGAATTCTAGGGGTCATTAAAGCAAGGCTAGGAGTCCAGACATCTGTGCCAAACTGCATGCAGCATGGGATTTATGTTTTGCATGACATGAAAACAGAAATATTGGGTTGTGTTTGGAGTTTCAGTAACTAGACTCTGGGGAGTGGATGGGAAGTTTGTGTATAGAGTGTCATGGTATAGTGAACATCTAGTCCTGTGGCCATAGATAGGACAACTATTGTAGAAAAACTAAATATTAACTATAGCACATGAATAGATGGAGGGGCTGTGCTGGGGTGTGAGATTTTACAACCTACTGAATCCTAGAGGCACCTGTTATGTGTTATAGGTTGTCTATGTAGGCTAGAGTACTGTGATCAATTCAGCAAGTTGTAGAAAATCATGTATGATGAGTACATTTGGTGTTAGTCTACAGGCTCGACTCTGGGGAGTACATGGGTATTCTGGGTAATCTGGGTATTAAGTTGTGTTGTATAGGTAGCCTAGAGTGTCCTGTGTGTAAGTGTTGTTTCAGGAGATTCATGCAGGACACTATATGTTGCATTCAGCCTAAGAGACCATGGTGGGACTAAGATGGAACAAAGGATTTGGAATCCTACCAACAGCTAGAAGTCACTACTATTGAAATCTAGGGATGACACTGGATGTTCCATGCAGTCTGGACTCCACTGGATTAGAAAAACAATGATAGGATGCAGAGCAGTGCTCTGAAATCTAGACGATGGAGGAGTATTCTGATAGTCTGGGGATAGAATGGTCATGTAGGGCAGCCACAACTCCTCTGGTTCTATGAGAGATTGATAGTCTTTGTGGGAATCTAGATGCTGTCAACAGCACAGAAAAAGTTGATGGGTCTAAGAATGCCGGAGATTGCTATGGAGGCAGCTGGAGAAGACAAGGACACTGGTTGTTGCAACTTGGGTAGATCAAGCCCTCTATGTACAAAGTACTGAGTGGGTAACTAAACTAAACAAGTTAAAACCTGGGAAGACATAGAAAATCTGAATAAGGATAATGTTCTATATTGTACCTAAAGTGTCCCGTGGATGTACTAGTGCAGGGAAAGTGCTAGCAAAGCCTAGATGTTCACGACAGAAAAGGAGGATTCCTGAGAATAGTCTGAGCTGAGTTATTTGGGACCATACTCCCGAGAAGACCCTTGACTCAAGAGGCAAACAGACAGATTATGCAGGGGTGCTGGCTGTTAAACTCAAGCTAGATTCAGATGGATATGGAAAACAAGTATTGGTTGGTGGCATATATAAGAAGCCAGTTCCTGGAGGAGAACATTAGGAATGTGGTGGAGTAGGGTGCTGCAGGTAACACAGAGGGTACTGTGGGTGGGTGAAGGTAGCAACTTGTCTGCTGCATGTATGTCGGCAATCGCACACGTGGAAGGCCAAGATATGGGATTTCCGAAATTATAGAAGCCTAGATATTGCTACTTAGGTGATCAAACTAAATTTGTATAATGACTTTGGGAAAGAGGCTAGATCCAGGTAGAGATAGAATATGAAATATCTGGTTGTGAGGGAGTGAGTACTTACCAGGCCATACCATGGTGGAGGACTCAGGAATACAGAATTTGGATTCGGGTAAGATAGTTAGCAAAATGAGTACTATATGTAGATTCAAGCAGCGCAGGTCCTTGTAGGACAATGTATGTTGGTTGGAGGACAGGAGTAGATGCTGGGATTCGGCCCTCGCGTTTGGAACTCTGTTGAATCCTATGAGCATTTCTACAACATGCAAGAATATCAGTGGCAAAAACTAGACTTGGACACTTGTAGTGACTTATGATCTGTTTGTTGGCATATGGGGAAACGCTATCTGGTAGGGGAAATATTCTGGGCTTGGTCTTTGGGGAAGATATGGAAAGTCTGGATTGGAAATGGAGTTGTGAAAGCAGGGCAACTATTTCATGCATGGGTGTAGGTGTGTTAAATTCAGGGGAGCCTAACTGTTGACTATACCAAAGAAGGAGTTGCTGGACCTAGTCTTGGCTGAAGGCTTTGAAAACCTTCACAGGCCTAAAATTTGCAAATGCAAGGCACATGAGGCAGCTGTAAGTCAGACAGCAAGTGGAAAATCAAATATTCATTTGTGTGTAGTGGGTTACTCAATGGGCTAAAGTTGGGTCCTGGTGGTTGTGGGATGTCTGGTTATATAATGAAGTGGTTTAGGCATCGGTATCATCCTGCCGATGGATTCAGGTAGGATGGTTACTGTTGGGAATGTAGATGCTGGATACAGCACAAAAGAATGTGCTAGGACAAGGCCAGTTGGAGGCAAAGTGCCAGCAGAAGCTTAGAACTATCTATCAAAGCACGGTAGGACTAAGATGGAGCCTAGGGTTTGGAACTCAGCAAACAGCTAAAAGTCACTATAAGTGTGAGAAAACAGCTCTTTTAGAGTTCTCACTGGATGTTTCATCAGGTCTGGACTCTACTGGAGTAGGAAAAGAATTATCTGCTCGAAAGGTGCACTTACTTCTCTTGGCATTGTAGAAGGATTTGGACAGTCTTGGCATGCTGTGATATTATGTAGTCAGCCAGAGATCCTGTGGTTTGATGAGGTTGGGGTTGTCTCAGTGGGAATGTATATGTTGTCTACAGCACAGGAGGATTTGATGGGACTAGGAATCCTATATGCTATGAATATGTTTTATTACCATTGGTTATTCAAGAAGATGCTTTGGGTAATCGATTAGTAGAATATAGCCAGGCAGGAAATCTGAACAGAGATATAGAGAGAAAGTAGGCAGAGTCAGGGAGATGCCATGTAGCTGCTGAAGGAGAAAACCAGCAGCTACCAGTGAGAGCCTTACTGGTATGGATCCTAATGATACATAGATATACAAAAGGGAATCCCACATCAATATGAGCTATGTTTGGAGGGATGTGGAAAAACAGTATTTGGAACAGGAAATATTCACTAGGTTCGAACTTTAGGAGGACACGATAACTTTTCATAAGGAGTGGGGTTATTCCATTAGCCAGTACAGGTATGATAAGTGTTGGGGAACTCTCAGTGTTGGCTACAGAATAGTAGTAGCTGGTGGGATCATGCTGTGTTTTGAGACTTGTGTCCCTAAAACATGCCAAAAATCACTACTGCAGAGTGCAAGGGTCCATTCTTTGATGGGATAGGGACTATTCAATCTAGGATAAATTCCACTGAATATGGAAAACCAATTACAGAGTATGGATATCTTCACCTGGATAAATCCTGGAGGGGGACATAGGAAGTCTGGGTATGGTGTGAAGAGGTATGGGCAACTCTAAGACCCCTGTTGGTTTATCTAAATAGGATTATATCTGGCTGTAGCCCAGATGTTCTCTATAATATAGGAAAAATGTTCTAAATAGGCTGCAACATGTTGAAGCCTAAAATTCACTACTATAAGGCAAGGAGTCCAGACCAAGATTGAACATTTCTTATGGTTTCCAGGTTATACATAACAGAATGTTAAAAATCAAGTGTCTAATACTGTGTGATATTCTCAATAGGCTAGACACCACAAGATAGGAGAACCCTGGTTATGGACTGGGCTTATGTTGGTTGTAGAAAGCCTCCTTAGGTGAGTGAGTATATTAAAGGAGGCTGTATGCTCACCACAGTAAAAGAGATATTGAGGCTAGGCTGGGTCACCTGACTTGGGATAAGGTGGAAGCCTGGAGGCCATGATTTGTTGCTACACAGCCAGACAAGATATGGAAAATGGTTTGCATATATTCATTAGGTACAGAGGAATGTGGAGATGCAAGTATTCGTGTGTGTGTGTGTGTGTGTGTGTGTGTGTGTGTGTGTGTGTGTATGTGTGTGTGAGTGTGTGTGTGTGTACGGTCAACAGGCTAAGCCATGGAGTAGGAATGTTATTTGGGAATGATTTTAGGGAAGACATTCAAGATACTAGCCAAAGATTGAGGTGGACATTTTGGACTAAACCATTGACAGGGATAGTATTGTTGAAGAATTTGGAGAAGCAAATGATCTGTCATGTGTTCTACCACAACAAAGGTAGATATGTAAAAAAGGTTGAGGTGGAAAATTTGCCTTAGAGTTATTAAACAAAGTCTCCATCTAAACCCAAACTCTCTTTGCCTTCTCAATATCTTCCCCCTATCATCAAAGTGTCAGGAGTGGTACAGTCCACTATTTGTTCCTTCCTTCCCCAGGCATTCTTGTGGGTCAGAACCAGGCTTTGTGATGTCAGAGCACAAGCTCACCTACTATTGGTCGAGACCTTGATGATGACTCAGGTCTGAGGGTGTGGCCTTCCCTACTCTGCCAGTTGTTCACAGCCCCTCGAGGGAGAAACAACACGCGCTCACGCGACTTGGTGATGGAGAGTCCAGCAAAGGAACCTAAGGAATCACTGTCCGACATGGACCTCCCAACATCCAGTAGTGATGTTCTGATGGCAGCAAACGGGCCAGTCCTTATGGTGAAGACAAAGGCAGCTCTAAAGCAGTATCCACCTTACATGTCGTGCAGAAAGGTGCGTTGACGAACCCTACTGGAGCTCCCTCCTCTACTCATTTACTCTTACCTAAAGTCACTACCTCTCTCCTTCCTGGCATAAATCCCTTATCAATTCTCACCTCTTCCGACAAAGTGTCCTTCACTTGCCTCTCCTGACTTCTCCCTCTATTAACTAATTCTTGTGTTCACCTCTTGCCATTCCAGGCACACAAGAAAAGCAAACACCGGAAGCACTCCTCAAAGAAGAGGAACAAGAGAAAGAGGGAGGCCGAAGAGGCAGCTGCCCTTGAACGGAAGATAATCAATGTGAAAGCTGTTACTGCAATGCCTGAACCTAAGGAGGAGGAGCCTGAAAAGGAAGCCGAGGTGCACACTACTGGAGAAGCAAGCGTGGTCGCAGCAGCCGATGAGGGGGAGAGCCAATAAGATGGCTATCATGAAGACGGGGAATGCCCAAATATGACAAAGAAAATTGCATTGGTATAAATTTCTTAAATTGAAAATAAATTCAATTTAGTTGAAAAGCTATGTGTCTTTTACAGTGACTAAAGGCGAAACCAGGAAAGGGAAGGAAAAATGATGGTTATAGGAGAAGAGAGGGAAGATGGGTGGGTGAATGGCAATGGAGAGATTTGTTCTTCACTAGGTTTGGGACAGTCATAGTGGGTTCATGGAAAGAGGGGGAGTTTGGGTTGGTAGAAGACAAGGGAGGGATTTGGGTCTACAAAGGTTTGGGCATTAATTGTGGGTGCATAAAAGAGGCGAGTTTGTGTGGGAAGAAGACAAGGGAGGGATTAGGGTCTCCAAAATTTTGTGGCTTTAACGGTGAGAGCATGGAAAGAGAGGGAGTTTTGGTGGGTAGGAGACAAGGGAGGGATTTGTGTCTCCAAAGGTTTGGGCATCAATGGTGGGTGCATGGAAGACGGGGAGTTTGGGTGGGAAGAAGACAAGGGAGGGATTTGGGTCTCCAAAGTTTTGGGGCAGTAATGGTGAGGGCATGAAAAGAAAGGGAGTTTGGGTGGGAAAATGACAAGGGAGGGATTTGGGTCTCCAAAGAATTGGTCATCAATGGTGGGTGCATGGAAGAGGGGGAGTTAGGGTGGATAGAAGACAAGGAAGGGATTTGTGTCTCCAAAGGATTTGGGCAGTAATGGTGAGTGCATGAAAAGAAAGGGAACTTGGGTTGGTAGAAGACAAGGGAGGGATTTGTGTCTCCAAAGGTTTGGGCATCACTTGTGGGTGCATGGAAGAAAGGGAGTTTGGGTGTGTAGGAGACAAGGGAGGGATTTGTGTTTTTAAAGGTTTGGGCATCAATGATGGGTGCATGGAAGAGGGGGAGTTTGGGTGGGAAGAAGACAAGGGAGGGATTTTTGTCTCCAAACGGTTGGGCACCATTGGTGGGTGCCTGGATGAGGGGGATTTTGGGGCAGTAATGGTGAGTGCATGAAAAGAAAGGGAGCATGGGTGGGTAGAAGACAAGGGAGGGATTTGGGTCTCCAAAGGTTTGGGCATCAATGGTGGGTGCATGAAAGTGGGGATGTTTGGGTTGGAAGAAGACAAGGGTGGGATTTGGGTCTCCAAAGGTTTGGGCAACAATGGTGGGTGCATGGAAGAGGGGGAGTTCGGGTGGGAAGAAGACAAGGGAGGGATTTGGGTTTCCATATGTTTGGAGCAGTAATGGTGAGTGCATGGAAAGAGAGGGAGTTTGGGTGGGTAGAAGACACGGGAGGGATTTCGGTCTCCAAAGGTTTGGGCATCAATTGTGGTTGCATGGAAGAGAGGGAGTTTTGGTGGGTAGGATAAAAGGGAGGGATTTGTGTCTCCAAAAGTTTGGGCATCAATGGTGGGTGCCTTGAAGAGGGGGATTTTGTGTTTGTAGAAGACAAGTGAGGGGTTTGTGTCTCCAAAATTTTGGGGCAGTAATGGTGAGAGCTTGGAAAGCGTGGGAATATGGGTGGGTAATGCCAGGGAAGGGAGTTGGATCTCATATACTTTGGAGAGTGTAATGATGGGTAAATGATAAGAGACATTTGGGTGGGTACATGACAAGGGAAGGATTTGATTCTCAAATACTCAGGTGGCAGAAATCATGAGTATCTGTTAAGAGAGGAGTTTGGGTTATTATATGAAGGGTGGGATTAGGGTGTCAGAAAGATAGGGTCAGAAATGGTGGATATATAGCAACAGAGGGAGTATGCTGGGTAAATGACAAGGGAGGGATTTGGGTCTTATACACTTTAGGGGCAGCAATGGTGAGTATGTAGCAAGAAAAATACTTTGGATGGGCATACGACAATGGAGAGATTAGGGTCTCACAATGCTGGTGGCAAAATGATGGTTATATGCCCAGAGAGGAGTTTGGGTAGCTGTATGACCAGGGGGTGTTTGGGTCTCTTAAGGTTTGGGGCAGAAATAATTGGTATATTTCATGAAACAGAGTGTGGGTGGGTATATGTCAAGAGAGGGGGTTTTGTTGGGCTTATAAACATGTATATACTTGGGTCTGACATGTTTGGGGGAAGAAATGGTGGTTACATCACAAGACAGGAAATTGTGTGGTTACATGAAAATAGAAGAATTTTCAGTGGGCATATGACAAGAGAAGGATTTGGGTCACAGCAGGATGGGGGCAGACATGGTGGATATATGGCTAGCGAGGGAGTTTGGGTGAGTACATGACATGGGGCACATTGGGCCATCACAACGTTTGGGGGAAGAAATGGTGGAAAAATTATGAGAGAGTATTAGGTTTGGTGTATGGCTAAGGAGGAATGAGTGTCTTGGAAGGATGGGTCCAGAAATAGTGGGTACATGGCGAGAGAGGGAGTTCACTTGGTTGAATGAAAGGGAGAGATTTGTGTCTGATAAGGATTTAGGGAAGAAATATTGGCTATATGGCAAGAGAGGTAGTGTGGATAGGCAGATGACAAAGGAGGGATGTGGTCTCATAAGGATGAGGGCAGCAACAGTGGGGAGAGAGAGAGAGAGAGAGAGAGAGAGAGAGAGAGAGAGAGATTGGGTTGGTATATGATATGGGAGAGATTATGGTGTTTCAAAGTTTGATGGCAGATAAACAATTTTCATGAATTTATGATAAAGATGGATTTGATTGCGTGTATTGTATGAACCACACCTTGAACTCAAATTTCAAGTTGAGGCCTAGAAAATTGATTTAGGTGGGTATATGACACAGAAGACTCTTTGGTGTTGAAGATGGAAAATCTGACATTTTGTATACTATAGGGATAGAGGCCAGAAAAGGAATATGGTTTGATATATAAAAAGAAGAAAATTTGGGTTAGCATATGACAAAGAAGGGACTTTGGTTCCCACAGATTTGAGGGTCATACCACACATGCACTGTAAGACTCATAGAGGTAATTATGGAGCATTGAATCCAAATTGCTACATTTATCTAATCTCATAGATACGGATGAAGTAGACTATGCTCCACCATCCATGTATTTTGCAAGATCCGGGCAAAACTTCACAGTATGAATGTCTCAACCTATCTGAGGTGAAGTGTGTGAGTGACAGTTATCCCCACAAATAGCTGTTATGTTTCCTGTTTGGCAACTGTTTTTGAATGTTGGTTTTATACCTCACCATCCAATGTAAGTAAGGAAATCTCCCCAGGAGCAATAATCACTCAGCAAACTCAAATCTACTGATCACATCTCAGTGAAAGGAATGGTAATTTGAAATGACAGGTTTACCCTTGGTTATCCTTTATAAAAAATTTGTGTTTTAATAGGGCTTTAAGAATGGGCTGCTTACATAACAGGCCTAGCAGAAATGAGGATATACTAATGAGACAATTGTGTAGCTTGATCTATCAGAACAGTCAAATCATTGACGTCAACGTAATGAGTATTTCTACAGAAATCTCATGCCAGGTAAAGCAATGTTCTCTACCCAAAGGAAAACCTTGTCTTCTTAAAGAGATTTCACACAATTCCTACTATCAAACCACCTTGCCAGATAAGACTAACAATTAGACAATGATGGGTGAGCTAAGGGAGGGTAGATGCCACCTCCTGACCACAACTGCTTATATGTCAATACCCTGTCCCTCTAGCTAAACTCTAATCTCAGTTCAGGACTTCAAGATGCAAGAGACTTGAAAGGGTCTCTGGATCTCTTTATCACTAGTTAATTGGATGCTTGCCTATAATTTTAGGAAATTAATTCATGATCATCATGTCAGGATTCAGGCAAACACGGCACTGGGCCTGTTGTTGAGTCCATACCAACTGATTCATCAGTAGTAGGTAGAGAGAGAGAGAGAGACGAGGCCTGATGTGGGAATGTAAACCTCAAAACCCACCCTCAGTGACATATATTATCCACAAAGGCTATATGCATTCCATCATGGTCACACCTCCTAATTTCCCAAACAGTTGCACTTCTTGGTAACTAAGTAAGTATTCAAGTACATGAGAGCCTGTTTTTCATTCCCTTTCATTAACTGTCACATTTCTCTAGAAGCCACCAACTGTCAGTAGGTTGTCAGTTAGAGGTACAGACTTCTGAGCCATCTCCCATAGTCAAAGATGCACTGTAGGAGGGCTCGAGAGTCTAACTGGCAAACTCCTGACAGTTGGTGGCTTCTAGAGAAGTGTGAGAGTTAATTTGGATGGAAACCATACTGGCATATATTTGAGTGCTTAGTCACCAAGCATACTGGAATATGACCTGGCCTCATCTTACACAGGCCTTTGCATGCAATCACGATGGCTCTGTATTTGTGAGAGCAATGACTCTGTCATGTCTTGAGATCACAATTTCACTCTTGGCATCTGCAGCCTCAGACTCATAAAATCTTTTTAAATGCTCCCTGCAATGGTACCTGAGTCTTGAAGAGAGGGCTACAAATATCCCATTGCACATACTCTCATTTTTTTTCCAGGATGACCAGTTTTGAATGTCTTTTTTAAACATAATCTACTGCACCAAGGTCTCTGAGGAGGTCTGAGAACTGCACTAATCTGTAGTTATCGAGATATGAATGTAGAGTGAAGCTTGATACTTCATTCATTTAACAAAATAATAGTATGAGGTTCAATACTGGGGCCTTGGATCTCCATAACCATATGTTCTCGACAAAGCTTACAGCAGCAGGCATGTGTTGCTTTCTAGAGAGTAGACCTTAAATTCACTCTTAAGGAGCTGATTATTCCCAGAAAGTTTGTACCACTATTGCATTCATGGACATATCTTTCTAGGTTGTTCATTAATATAGTATGCAATATTCTTAGTTTGGTACGACGACTGATGATCCTCCCAGGAGCACACCATGTAGGCTAGAGCAAAGGATGAAATACTGGGACTAAACTGGGAACTAGGATTTAGGACTTTGTTGAAGTTAGAGATCATTACTGCAAGGCAAAGATTTCAGGCTACTATGGTGGCACTGCCTAAGGCTCATGATTTACACGCTACAGGATATGAAAACAGAAATATTGGGATGTATGTGGAATATCCAATAGACTAGGCCCTGGAAGAGAACACAGAAAGTTTGTGTATAGAGAGGGGTAGTATAGTCAACATCTAGTCCTGTGCCTGTGGATAGGGCAAGTACTAGTGGCACTCTAATTGTTCCTTATAGCACTGAAATTGGGGGTGTATGAGATTTGGGACCATGATGAAGCCTGAAGGCCTCTGCTCTGAAGTATAAGTTGTTTGTCTAGGCTGGGGTACTGGTATAGATTCAGCAGGATGTGCAAAAACATTTATGATGAGTATGTTAGGGATAATTAACAGGCCTGACTCTGGAGAGGTCATGGGGAATCTGAGTACAGAGTTGGGTTGTATAGGCAGCACACAGTGTTCTGTGGCTAAGTGTTGTAACAGGAACTTCATGCAGGAACCAAGATCTTACCTATAGCAAAGAAGAACATGAAGCAAAGGATTTCGGACATTGACAAAAGTTAGAAGTCACTACAAGGATGGGTGGTGGTGGTGCATGACTTTAATCATAGCATTTGGGAGGCAGAGGCAGGAGGATCTCTGTGAGTGTGAAGCCAACCTGGTCTACAGAGCTAGTGCAAAAATAGACTTCAAAGTTACGTAGAGAAGCCTTCTCTCGAATTAAAAATAGATAGATAGATAGACAGATAGGTAGATATAAGTAAGTCATTGCGAGGGAGAACAAGCACTATTCTAGGGATGCCACTAGATTGTCTGGACTCCACTAGTTTGGGAAAACAATTATCTCTGCAGAAGGGTGCATACCTCTATTGTCTTTGTAGGAGGATATGGACAGTCTGGGCATGTGTGCAAGAACGTTTAGTGCAGAGGGAGCCTAGCTGTTCACTAAAGCATAGTAGAAGTTGCTGGGCCTAAGCTTGTCTGCACACATTCAATCCTGTAGATGCCTAAAGCTCGCAAATGGAAGGCAAATGTGTTTCTAGTAGGTCAGGCTGCATGTGGAAAAACAAGTATTCATGTTTGTGTTGGTTATTACTCACTAGGCTAAACCCTGGAGGCCGAGCATGTGGGATGTCTAGGGACAAAGATAGGTGGCTTAATCATTTAAATGTCACTTGTGATTGAATGAAGGTAGAATGGTTCAAGTTGAGAGTATGGAAGTTGGATATAGCACAAAGGAATAGGCTAGGACAAGGTCAGTTGGAGGAACCAGAGTCTGCAGAAGCCTAGAGCCATCATTTACAAGGAACTCATAGCCACACTAGTCATGGTCACTGGATGTTCGACCATTCTAGTTACGCCAGAAAATAAAATGTCAGATAGGGATGTAAACACCAGGCTCACCCAGGAGGAGACCACAGGAAGTCTGTGTATTTATTGGTGTATTTTATGTGTCACAAGGCTTTCTGAAAGTAGATGTGGGTAGACAGGGCTAGGGTACATCCCTATGGGAGCATAGATGTAGGCTACAGCCAAGGACAAAATGCTTGGCATAGGCTAGGGCCAAGGAATGGGGACCTTGTTGAATTCTAGGGGTCATTAAAGCAAGGCTAGGAGTCCAGACATCTGTGCCAAACTGCATGCAGCATGGGATTTATGTTTTGCATGACATGAAAACAGAAATATTGGGTTGTGTTTGGAGTTTCAGTAACTAGACTCTGGGGAGTGGATGGGAAGTTTGTGTATAGAGTGCCATGGTATAGTGAACATCTAGTCCTGTGGCCATAGATAGGACAACTATTGTAGAAAAACTAAATATTAACTATAGCACATGAATAGATGGAGGGGCTGTGCTGGGGTGTGAGATTTTACAACCTACTGAATCCTAGAGGCACCTGTTATGTGTTATAGGTTGTCTATGTAGGCTAGAGTACTGTGATCAATTCAGCAAGTTGTAGAAAATCATGTATGATGAGTACATTTGGTGTTAGTCTACAGGCTCGACTCTGGGGAGTACATGGGTATTCTGGGTAATCTGGGTATTAAGTTGTGTTGTATAGGTAGCCTAGAGTGTCCTGTGTGTAAGTGTTGTTTCAGGAGATTCATGCAGGACACTATATGTTGCATTCAGCCTAAGAGACCATGGTGGGACTAAGATGGAACAAAGGATTTGGAATCCTACCAACAGCTAGAAGTCACTACTATTGAAATCTAGGGATGACACTGGATGTTCCATGCAGTCTGGACTCCACTGGATTAGAAAAACAATGATAGGATGCAGAGCAGTGCTCTGAAATCTAGACGATGGAGGAGTATTCTGATAGTCTGGGGATAGAATGGTCATGTAGGGCAGCCACAACTCCTCTGGTTCTATGAGAGATTGATAGTCTTTGTGGGAATCTAGATGCTGTCAACAGCACAGAAAAAGTTGATGGGTCTAAGAATGCCGGAGATTGCTATGGAGGCAGCTGGAGAAGACAAGGACACTGGTTGTTGCAACTTGGGTAGATCAAGCCCTCTATGTACAAAGTACTGAGTGGGTAACTAAACTAAACAAGTTAAAACCTGGGAAGACATAGAAAATCTGAATAAGGATAATGTTCTATATTGTACCTAAAGTGTCCCGTGGATGTACTAGTGCAGGGAAAGTGCTAGCAAAGCCTAGATGTTCACGACAGAAAAGGAGGATTCCTGAGAATAGTCTGAGCTGAGTTATTTGGGACCATACTCCCGAGAAGACCCTTGACTCAAGAGGCAAACAGACAGATTATGCAGGGGTGCTGGCTGTTAAACTCAAGCTAGATTCAGATGGATATGGAAAACAAGTATTGGTTGGTGGCATATATAAGAAGCCAGTTCCTGGAGGAGAACATTAGGAATGTGGTGGAGTAGGGTGCTGCAGGTAACACAGAGGGTACTGTGGGTGGGTGAAGGTAGCAACTTGTCTGCTGCATGTATGTCGGCAATCGCACACGTGGAAGGCCAAGATATGGGATTTCCGAAATTATAGAAGCCTAGATATTGCTACTTAGGTGATCAAACTAAATTTGTATAATGACTTTGGGAAAGAGGCTAGATCCAGGTAGAGATAGAATATGAAATATCTGGTTGTGAGGGAGTGAGTACTTACCAGGCCATACCATGGTGGAGGACTCAGGAATACAGAATTTGGATTCGGGTAAGATAGTTAGCAAAATGAGTACTATATGTAGATTCAAGCAGCGCAGGTCCTTGTAGGACAATGTATGTTGGTTGGAGGACAGGAGTAGATGCTGGGATTCGGCCCTCGCGTTTGGAACTCTGTTGAATCCTATGAGCATTTCTACAACATGCAAGAATATCAGTGGCAAAAACTAGACTTGGACACTTGTAGTGACTTATGATCTGTTTGTTGGCATATGGGGAAACGCTATCTGGTAGGGGAAATATTCTGGGCTTGGTCTTTGGGGAAGATATGGAAAGTCTGGATTGGAAATGGAGTTGTGAAAGCAGGGCAACTATTTCATGCATGGGTGTAGGTGTGTTAAATTCAGGGGAGCCTAACTGTTGACTATACCAAAGAAGGAGTTGCTGGACCTAGTCTTGGCTGAAGGCTTTGAAAACCTTCACAGGCCTAAAATTTGCAAATGCAAGGCACATGAGGCAGCTGTAAGTCAGACAGCATGTGGAAAATCAAATATTCACTTGTGTGTAGTGGGTTACTCAATGGGCTAAAGTTGGGTCCTGGTGGTTGTGGGATGTCTGGTTATATAATGAAGTGGTTTAGGCATCGGAATCATCCTGCAGATGGATTCAGGTAGGATGGTTACTGTTGGGAATGTAGATGCTGGATACAGCACAAAAGAATGTGCTAGGACAAGGCCAGTTGGAGGGAAAGTGCCAGCAGAAGCTTAGAACTATCTATCAAAGCACGGTAGGACTAAGATGGAGCCTAGGGTTTGGAACTCAGCAAACAGCTAAAAGTCACTGTAAGTGTGAGAAAACAGCTCTTTTAGAGTTCTCACTGGATGTTTCATCAGGTCTGGACTCTACTGGAGTAGGAAAAGAATTATCTGCTCGAAATGTGCACTTACTTCTCTTGCCATTGTAGAAGGATTTGGACAGTCTTGGCATGCTGTGATATTATGTAGTCAGCCAGAGATCCTGTGGTTTGATGAGGTTGGGGTTGTCTCAGTGGGAATGTATATGTTGTCTACAGCACAGGAGGATTTGATGGGACTAGGAATCCTATATGCTATGAATATGTTTTATTACCATTGATTATTCAAGAAGATGCTTTGGGCAATCGATTAGTAGAATATAGCCAGGCAGGAAATCTGAACAGAGATATAGAGAGAAAGTAGGCAGAGTCAGGGAGATGCCATGTAGCTGCTGAAGGAGAAAACCAGCAGCTACCAGTGAGAGCCTTACTGGTATGGATCCTAATGATACATAGATATACAAAAGGGAATCCCACATCAATATGAGCTATGTTTGGAGGGATGTGGAAAAACAGTATTTGGAACAGGAAATATTCACTAGGTTCGAACCTTAGGAGGACACGATAACTTTTCATAAGGAGTGGGGTTATTCCATTAGCCAGTACAGGTATGATAAGTGTTGGGGAACTCTCAGTGTTGGCTACAGAATAGTAGTAGCTGGTGGGATCATGCTGTGTTTTGAGATTTGTGTCCCTAAAATGTTGTAGTACGGAGCGGCGGGCTGGGTCCCGCCACCCGGCTAGCTTTACCCGAAATAATTACACGGAAACTGTATTCTTTTAAACACTGCCTGACCCATTAGTTTCAGTTTCTTATTGGCTAGCTTTTACATATTGATCTAACCCATTTCTATTAATCTGTGTAGCCCACGAGCTGGCTTACCAGGAATGATCTTAACCTGCGTCTGTCTGGAGTGGGAGAACCATGGCGACTCCCTGACTCAGCTTCTTTCTCCCAGCATTCCGTTCTGTTTACTCCGCCTACCTAAGGGCTGGCCTATCAAATGGGTCTAGGCAGTTTCTTTATTAATAAGAAATCACTCCCACATCATTTCCCCTTTTTCTGTTTAAACAAAAAAGAAAGCCTTTAACTTTAACATAGTAAAATTACATATAGCAAAACAGTTATCAAGCAAGAATTACAGTTACAATATTTATATCTATTTTATCTTTTATCATAACTAAGGAAAACAATAACTATCTATTCATTCTTCAACTCCATCAAAGACTCCAGAAGGATATAATACTACCTAAGTAAACAAGAAATAAGAAAACTCTAGAAATTACAGAGACATCTTGCTGCCTGGATAGTCACCCAAAGTTCTTTTGTATGGTTGGGGCATCCATCTTCAGCCTTCAGGCCCATAGTATCCAGCAGACATTTCCATGAAGCAGGAAATTTTAAAGACAGTTCAGTCACTATCTGCTGTGTCCTGCAGAATGTTTCGCAGACTCTTTCATGAGTCATGAACCCCAAAAGACCATCTCACCTTTAGGCAAGTTCAGCAGTCCTCTCTCTGCGGGTTCTTTGTGTCCATTTTATGCAACAGTCCAGGCAAGAGCAGTTTTTTGTCCAAATGGCTATCCAACTCCATAAGGATTCTCTTCGATGCCCATCTTCCTCTTTAAGTAGATTGGCGCTGTCAGGAGCAGACGTGACTCATTGTCATGAAAAACCCTAAGTTATTAAAATATTTTAAATGCCATATTCTGTAGCCTTTGAGAGATATGAAGAATGCCTATCTAACTGAAATATATCTCTATATATCTAGAAAATCTAAGTAACATGACTACAAGCTTGACTATTATTGATGATTAACCATTAACCTATATTTCTTAATTATACATTACATTTTTAAATGAACTACACAATCACAATACCTTAATCAAGATCAGAAATACATATACATATAACAAAATTGACTGTAAAATCCATACCATTGCAAATTATTCATACCTATATCATATCCCCCTTTAAATGTAAAAGAACATTTATAAACAATATTTTGGAAACATGGGCGCAGTTTTTTCTCTCCAAACTGCTTCCTGCTGAATGGGGGCATCGTTAATTAGGTCTTTCATGGTATAACCTGTGTGCTAGTTTCATCTCAGTTGGCAGTTGAGCGAAGCAATTTTCTGAAGATGTTCACAACAACCTTTTAGGAGGGCGTGGTCTATCATACCAAATTGGGATAGAAGAAATCCACAGGGTCTGGTCCTCTGTGAAAACAAAAGAAGACCCTCTCCAAAGCATCATATCCTTAGACCCAAATTTTGAAATCGTAATTAACTGCGCTGTTTTTATGGTAATTACGGTAGTTACTGCCTGAGACCAGCACAGTTCAGCAAGGAGCAGCCTCTCCTGCCTCAGATCCATTTGGTGCCCCTGAGCTGTGCACAGTTCCAGGCACACAGCAAGTCCTCATTGGAGCCGCACTCAGTAGTTTAATTTTGAGACTGAGCATGCAGCACAGAAACTCTTTTTATCCAAGTTACAACCAAATCTGACACGCAGAGCACTGCGCAGTCTGAAAACACGTCTCTTTCACCATGCTATTTTGCCTGCCTAAGCCTGATTCTGTCATCTGCCCAGGTGCAGGCAGGGAGCACTGAGAGCACTCTCCTTCCGATCCCAAGCGGGAACACAAACATCCAGTCCCATAAAATCCATTGAAATGTTTTAAAGCCAGAGTTTGCATTGGCGGCACAGTCCCAAGAAGCTGCACTTTAAAATGACGCAGCTTTTTTTTCTGTTGCTGTTGTCGAATCAGGAAATCTATCTACAGCACGCCACCAACAAACAGTAAAAATCTGTGTTAAAGTCTCTCTCCCTTATTTTTAAGCCTTTTTAGGTTTTTAAGTGGATTTAGCCCCACGTTGGGCGCCACTCTGTTGTAGTACGGAGCGGCGGGCTGTGTCCCGCCACCCGGCTAGCTTTACCCGAAATAATTACACGGAAACTGTATTCTTTTAAACACTGCCTGACCCATTAGTTTCAGTTTCTTATTGGCTAGCTTTTACATATTGATCTAACCCATTTCTATTAATCTGTGTAGCCCACGAGCTGGCTTACCAGGAATGATCTTAACCTGCGTCTGTCTGGAGTGGGAGAACCATGGCGACTCCCTGACTCAGCTTCTTTCTCCCAGCATTCTGTTCTGTTTACTCCGCCTACCAAAGGGCTGGCCTATCAAATGGGTCTAGACAGTTTCTTTATTAATAAGAAATCACTCCCAAATCACTAAAACATGCCAAAAATCACTACTGCAGAGTGCAAGGGTCCATTCTTTGCTGGGACAGGGACTATTCAATCTAGGATAAATTCCACTGAATATGGAAAACCAATTACAGAGTATGGATATCTTCACCTGGATAAATCCTGGAGGGGGACATAGGAAGTCTGGGTATGGTGTGAAGAGGTATGGGCAACTCTAAGACCCCTGTTGGTTTATCTAAATAGGATTATATCTGGCTGTAGCCCAGATGTTCTCTATAATATAGGAAAAATGTTCTAAATAGGCTGCAACATGTTGAAGCCTAAAATTCACTACTATAAGGCAAGGAGTCCAGACCAAGATTGAACATTTCTTATGGTTTCCAGGTTATACATAACAGAATGTTAAAAATCAAGTGTCTAATACTGTGTGATATTCTCAATAGGCTAGACACCAGAAGATAGGAGAACCCTGGTTATGGACTGGGCTTATGTTGGTTGTAGAAAGCCTCCTTAGGTGAGTGAGTATATTAAAGGAGGCTGTATGCTCACCACAGTAAAAGAGATATTGAGGCTAGGCTGGGTCACCTGACTTGGGATAAGGTGGAAGCCTGGAGGCCATGATTTGTTGCTACACAGCCAGACAAGATATGGACACTGGTTTGCGTATATTCATTAGGTACAGAGGAATGTGGAGATGCAAGTATTCGTGTGTGTGTGTGTGTGTGTGTGTGTGTATGAGTGTGTGTGAGTGTGTGTGTGTATGGTCAACAGGCTAAGTCATGGAGTAGGAATGTTATTTGGGAATGATTTTAGGGAAGACATTCAAGATACTAGCCAAAGATTGAGGTGGACATTTTGGACTAAACCATTGACAGGGATAGTATTGTTGAAGAATTTGGAGAAGCAAATGATCTGTCATGTGTTCTACCACAACAAAGGTAGATATGTAAAAAAGGTTGAGGTGGAAAATTTGCCTTAGAATTATTAAACAAAGTCTCCATCTAAACCCAAACTCTCTTTGCCTTCTCAATATCTTCCCCCTATCATCAAAGTGTCAGGAGTGGTACAGTCCACTATTTGTTCCTTCCTTCCCCAGGCATTCTTGTGGGTCAGAACCAGGCTTTGTGATGTCAGAGCACAAGCTCACCTACTATTGGTCGAGACCTTGATGATGACTCAGGTCTGAGGGTGTGGCCTTCCCTACTCTGCCAGTTGTTCACAGCCCCTCGAGGGAGAAAAAACACGCGCTCACGCGACTTGGTGATGGAGACTCTAGCAAAGGAACCTAAGGAATCACTGTTCGACATGGACCTCCCAACATCCAGTAGTGATGTTCTGATGGCAGCAAACGGGCCAGTCCTTATGGTGAAGACAAAGGCAGCTCTAAAGCAGTATCCACCTTACATGTCTTGCGGAAAGGTGAGTTGACGAACCCTACTGGAGCTCCCTCCTCTACTCATTTACTCTTACCTAAAGTCACTACCTCTCTCCTTCCTGGCATAAATCCCTTATCAATTCTCACCTCTTCCGACAAAGTGTCCTTCACATGCCTCTCCTGACTTCTCCCTCTATTAACTAATTCTTGTGTTCACCTCTTGCCATTCCAGGCACACAAGAAAAGCAAACACCGGAAGCACTCCTCAAAGAAGAGGAACAAGAGAAAGAGGGAGGCCGAAGAGGCAGCTGCCCTCGAACGGAAGAAAATCAAAGTGAAAGCTGTTACTGCAATGCCTGAACCTAAGGAGGAGGAGCCTGAAAAGGAAGCCAAGGTGCACACTACTGGAGAAGCAAGCGTGGTCGCAGCAGCTGATGAGGGGGAGAGCCAATAAGATGGCTATCATGAAGACGGGGAATGCCCAAATATGACAAAGAAAATTGCATTGGTATAAATTTCTTAAATTGAAAATAAATTCAATTTAGTTGAAAAGCTATGTGTCTTTTACAGTGACTAAAGGCGAAACCAGGAAAGGGAAGGAAAAATGATGGTTATAGGAGAAGAGAGGGAAGATGGGTGGGTGAATGGCAATGGAGAGATTTGTTCTTCACTAGGTTTGGGACAGTCATAGTGGGTTCATGGAAAGAGGGGGAGTTTGGGTTGGTAGAAGACAAGGGAGGGATTTGGGTCTACAAAGGTTTGGGCATTAATTGTGGGTGCATAAAAGAGGCGAGATTGTGTGGGAAGAAGACAAGGGAGGGATTAGGGTCTCCAAAATTTTGTGGCTTTAACGGTGAGAGCATGAAAAGAGAGGGAGTTTTGGTGGGTAGGAGACAAGGGAGGGATTTGTGTCTCCAAAGGTTTGGGCATCAATGGTGGGTGCATGGAAGACGGGGAGTTTGGGTGGGAAGAAGACAAGGGAGGGATTTGGGTCTCCAAAGTTTTGGGGCAGTAATGGTGAGGGCATGAAAAGAAAGGGAGTTTGGGTGGGAAGATGACAAGGGAGGGATTTGGGTCTCCAAAGAATTGGTCATCAATGGTGGGTGCATGGAAGAGGGGGAGTTAGGGTGGATAGAAGACAAGGAAGGGATTTGTGTCTCCAAAGGATTTGGGCAGAAATGGTGAGTGCATGAAAAGAAAGGGAACTTGGGTTGGTAGAAGACAAGGGAGGGATTTGTGTCTCCAAAGGTTTGGGCATCACTTGTGGGTGCATGGAAGAAAGGGAGTTTGGGTGTGTAGGAGACAAGGGAGGGATTTGTGTTTTTAAAGGTTTGGGCATCAATGATGGGTGCATGGAAGAGGGGGAGTTTGGGTGGGAAGAAGACAAGGGAGGGATTTTTGTCTCCAAACGTTTGGGCATCATTGGTGGGTGCCTGGATGAGGGGGATTTTGGGGCAGTAATGGTGAGTGCATGAAAAGTAAGGGAGCATGTGTGGGTAGAAGACAAGGGAGGGATTTGGGTCTCCAAAGGTTTGGGCATCAATGGTGGGTGCATGAAAGTGGGGATGTTTGGGTTGGAAGAAGACAAGGGTGGGATTTGGGTCTCCAAAGGTTTGGGCAACAATGGTGGGTACATGGAAGAGGGGGAGTTCGGGTGGGAAGAAGACAAGGGAGGGATTTGGGTTTCCATATGTTTGGAGCAGTAATGGTGAGTGCATGGAAAGAGAGGGAGTTTGGGTGGGTAGAAGACAAGGGAGGGATTTGGGTCTCCAAAGGTTTGGGCATCAATGGTGGGTGCATGGAAGAGAGGGAGTTTGTGTTTGTAGAAGACAAGGGAGGGGTTTGTGTCTCCAAAATTTTGGGGCAGTAATGGTGAGAGCTTGGAAAGCATGGGAATATGGGTGGGTAATGCCAGGGAAGGGAGTTGGATCCCATATACTTTGGAGAGTGTAATGATGGGTAAATGATCAGAGACATTTGGGTGGGTACATGACAAGGGAAGGATTTGATTCTCAAATACTCAGGTGGCAGAAATCATGAGTATCTGTTAAGAGAGGAGTTTGGGTTATTATATGAAGGGTGGGATTAGGGTCTCAGAAAGATGGGGTCAGAAATGGTGGATATATAGCAACAGAGGGAGTATGCTGGGTAAATGACAAGGGAGGGATTTGGGTCTTATACACTTTAGGGGCAGCAATGGTGAGTATGTAGCAAGAGAAATACTTTGGATGGGCATACGACAATGGAGAGATTAGGGTCTCACAAAGCTGGTGGCAAAATGATGGGTATATGCCCAGAGAGGAGTTTGGGTAGCTGTATGACCAGGGGGTGTTTGGGTCTCTTAAGGTTGTGGCAGAAATAATTGGTATATTTCATGAAACAGAGTTTGGGTGGGTATATGTCAAGAGAGGGGGTTTGGTTGGGCTTATAAACATGGATATATTTGGGTCTGACATGTTTGGGGGAAGAAATGGTGGTTACATCACAAGACAGGAAATTGTGTGGTTACATGAAAATAGAAGAATTTTCAGTGGGCATATGGCAAGAGAAGGATTTGGGTCACAGCAGGATGGGGGCAGACATGGTGGATATATGGCTAGCGAGGGAGTTTGGGTGAGTACATGACATGGGGCAGATTGGGCCATCACAACGTTTGGGGGAAGAAATGGTGGAAACATTATAAGAGAGAGTATTAGGTTTGGTGTATGGCTAAGGAGGAATGAGTGTCTTGGAAGGATGGGTCCAGAAATAGTGGGTACATGGCGAGAGAGGGAGTTCACTTGGTTGAAAGAAAGGGAGAGATTTGTGTCTGATAAGGTTTTAGGGAAGAAATATTGGCTATATGGCAAGAGAGGTAGTGTGGATAGGCAGATGACAAAGGAGAGATGTGGTCTCATAAGGATGAAGGCAGCAACAGTGGGGAGAGAGAGAGAGAGAGAGAGAGAGAGAGAGAGAGAGAGAGAGATTGGGTTGGTATATGATATGGGAGAGATTATGGTTTTTCAAAGTTTGATGGCAGATAAACAATTTTCATGAATTTACGATAAAGATGGATTTGATTGCGTGTATTGTATGAACCACACCTTGAACTCAAATTTCAAGTTGAGGCCTAGAAAATTGATTTAGGTGGGTATATGACACAGAAGACTCTTTGGTGTTGAAGATGGAAAATCTGACATTTTGTATACTATAGGGATAGAGGCCAGAAAGGGAATATGGTTTGATATATAAAAAGAAGAAAATTTGGGTTAGCATATGACAATGAAGGGACTTTGGTTCCCACAGATTTGAGGGTCATACCACACATGCACTGTAAGACTCATAGAGGCAATTATGGAGCATTGAATCCAAATTGCTACATTTATCTAATCTCATAGATACGGATGAAGAAGACTGTGCTCCACCATCCATGTATTTTGCAAGATCCGGGCAAAACTTCACAGTATGAATGTCTCAACCTATCTGAGGTGAAGTGTGTGAGTGACAGTTATCCCCACAAATAGCGTTATGTTTCCTGTTTGGCAACTTTTTTTGAATGTTGGTTTTATACCTCACCATCCAATGTAAGTAAGGAAATCTCCCCAGGAGCAATAATCACCCAGCAAACTCAAATCTACTGATCACATCTCAGTGAAAGGAATGGTAATTTGAAGTGACAGGTTTACCCTTGGTTATCCTTTATAAAAAATTTGTGTTTTAATAGGGCTTTTAGAATGGGCTGCTTACATAACAGGCCTAGCAGAAATGAGGATATACTAATGAGACAATTGTGTAGCTTGATCTATCAGAACAGTCAAATCATTGACGTCAACGTAATGAGTATTTCTACAGAAATTTCATGCCAGGTAAAGCAATGTTCTCTACCCAAAGGAAAACCTTGTCTCCTTAAAGAGATTTCACACAATTCCTACTATCAAACCACCTTGCCAGATAAGACTAACAATTAGACAATGATGGGTGAGCTAAGGGAGGGTAGATGCCCCCTCTGACCACAACTGCTTATATGTCAATACCCTGTCCCTCTAGCTAAACTCTAATCTCAGTTCAGGACTTCAAGATGCAAGAGACTTGAAAGGGTCTCTGGATCTCTTTATCACTAGTTAATTGGATGCTTGCCTATAATTTTAGGAAATTAATTCTTGATCATCATGTCAGGATTCAGGCAAACACGGCACTGGGCCTGTTGTTGAGTCCATACCAACTGATTCATCAGTAGTAGGTAGAGAGAGAGAGAGACGAGGCCTGATGTGGGAATGTAAACCTCAAAACCCACCCTCAGTGACATATATTATCCACAAAGGCTATATGCATTCCAGCATGGTCACACCTCCTAATTTCCCAAACAGTTGCACTTCTTGGTAACTAAGTAAGTATTCAAGTACATGAGAGCCTGTTTTTCATTCCCTTTCATTAACTGTCACATTTCTCTAGAAGCCAGCAACTGTCAGTAGTTTGTCAGTTAGAGGTACAGACTTCTGAGCTATCCCCCATAGTCAAAGATGCACTGTAGGAGGGCTCGAGAGTCTAACTGGCAAACTCCTGACAGTTGGTGGCTTCTAGAGAAGTGTGAGAGTTAATGTGGATGGAAACCATACTGGCATATATTTGAGTGCTTAGTCACCAAGCATACTGGAATATGACCTGGCCTCATCTTACACAGGCCTTTGCATGCAATCACGACGGCTGTGTATTTGTGAGAGCAATGAGTCTGTCATGTCTTGAGATCACAATTTCACTCTTGGCATCTGCAGCCTCAGACTCATAAAATCTTTTTAAATGCTCCCTGCAATGGTACCTGAGTCTTGCAGAGAGGGCTACAAATATCCCATTGCACATACTCTCATTTTTTTTTCCAGGATGACCAGTTTTGAATGTCTTTTTTAAACATAATCTACTGCACCAAGGTCTCTGAGGAGGTCTGAGAACTACACTAATCTGTAGTTATCGAGGTATGAATGTAGAGTGAAGCTTGATACTTCATTCATTTAACAAAATAATAGTATGAGGTTCAATACTGGGGCCTTGGAACTCCATAACCATGTGTTCTCGACAAAGCTTACATCAGCAGGCATGTGTTGCTTTCTGTAGAGTAGACCTTAAATTCACTCTTAAGGAGCTGATTATTCCCAGAAAGTTTGTACCACTATTGCATTCATGGACATATCTTTCTAGGTTGTTCATTAATATAGTATGCAATATTCTTAGTTTGGTACGATGACTGATGATCCTCCCAGGAGCACACCATGTAGGCTAGAGCAAAGGATGAAATACTGGGACTAAACTGGGAACTAGGATTTAGGACTTTGTTGAAGTTAGAGATCATTACTGCAAGCAAAGATTTCAGGCTACTATGGTGGCACTGCCTAAGGCTCATGATTTACACGCTACAGGATATGAAAACAGAAATATTGGGATGTATGTGGAATATCCAATAGACTAGGCCCTGGAAGAGAACACAGAAAGTTTGTGTATAGAGAGGGGTAGTATAGTCAACATCTAGTCCTGTGCCTGTGGATAGGGCAAGTACTAGTGGCACTCTAATTGTTCCTTATAGCACTGAAATTGGGGGTGTATGAGATTTGGGACCATGATGAAGCCTGAAGGCCTCTGCTCTGAAGTATAAGTTGTTTGTCTAGGATGGGCTACTGGTATAGATTCAGCAGGATGTGCAAAAACATTTATGATGAGTATGTTAGGGATAATTAACAGGCCTGACTCTGGAGAGGTCATGGGGAATCTGAGTACAGAGTTGGGTTGTATAGGCAGCACACAGTGTTCTGTGGCTAAGTCTTGTAACAGGAACTTCATGCAGGAACCAAGATCTTACCTATAGCAAAGATGAACATGGTAGTACTAGTCTGAAGCAAAGGATTTCGGACATTGACAAAAGTTAGAAGTCACTACAAGGATGGGTGGTGGTGGTGCATGACTTTAATCATAGCACTTGGGAGGCAGAGGCAGGAGGATCTCTGTGAGTGTGAAGCCAACCTGGTCTACAGAGCTAGTGCAAAAATAGACTTCAAAGTTACGTAGAGAAGCCTTCTCTCGAATTAAAAATAGATAGATAGATAGACAGATAGGTAGATATAAGTAAGTCATTGCGAGGGAGAACAAGCACTATTCTAGGGATGCCACTAGATTGTCTGGACTCCACTAGTTTGGGAAAACAATTATCTCTACAGAAGGGTGCATACCTCTATAGTCTTTGTAGGAGGATATGGACAGTCTGAGCATGTGTGCAAGAACGTTTCGTGCAGAGGGAGCCTAGCTGTTCACTAAAGCATAGTAGAAGTTGTAGGGCCTAAGCTTGTCTGCACACATTCAATCCTGTAGATGCCTAAAGCTCGCAAATGGAAGGCAAATGTGGTTCTAGTAGGTCAGGCTGCATGTGGAAAAACAAGTATTCATGTTTGTGTTGGTTATTACTCACTAGGCTAAACCCTGGAGGCCGAGCATGTGGGAAGTCTAGGGACAAAGTTAGGTGGCTTAATCATTTAAATGTCACTTGTGATTGAATGAAGGTAGAATGGTTCAAGTTGAGAGTATGGAAGTTGGATATAGCACAAAGGAATAGGCTAGGAAAAGGTCAGTTGGAGGAACCAGAGTCTGCAGAAGCCTAGAGCCATCAAGTACAAGGAACTCATAGCCACACTAGTCATGGTCACTGGATGTTCGACCATTCTAGTTACGCCAGAAAATAAAATGTCAGATAGGGATGTAAACACCAGGCTCACCCAGGAGGAGACCACAGGAAGTCTGTGTATTTATTGGTGTATTTTATGTGTCACAAGGCTTTCTGAAAGTAGATGTGGGTAGACAGGGCTAGGGTACATCCCTATGGGAGCATAGATGTAGGCTACAGCCAAGGACAAAATGCTTGGCATAGGCTAGGGCCAAGGAATGGGGACCTTGTTGAATTCTAGGGGTCATTACAGCAAGGCTAGGAGTCCAGACATCTGTGCCAAACTGAATGCAGCATGGGATTTATGTTTTGCATGACATGAAAACAGAAATATTGGGTTGTGTTTGGAGTTTCAGTAACTAGACTCTGGGGAGTAGATGGGGAGTTTGTGTATAGAGTGCCATGGTATAGTGAACATCTAGTCCTGTGGCCATAGATAGGACAACTATTGTAGAAATACTAAATGTTAACTATAGCACATGAATAGATGGAGTGCTGTGCTGGGGTGTGAGATTTTACACCCTACTGAATCCTAGAGGCACCTGTTATGTGTTATAGTTTGTCTATGTAGGCTAGAGTACTGTGATCAATTCAGCAAGTTGTAGAAAATCATGTATGATGAGTACATTTGGTGTTAGTCTACAGGCTTGACTCTGGGGAGTACATGGGTATTCTGGGTAATCTGGGTATTAAGTTGTGTTGTACAGGTAGCCTAGAGTGTCCTGTGTGTAAGTGTTGTTTCAGGAGATTCATGCAGGACACTATTTGTTGCATTCAGCCTAAGAGACCATGGTGGGACTAAGATGGAACAAAGGATTTGGAACCCTACCAACAGCTAGAAGTCACTACTATTGAAATCTAGGGATGACACTGGATGTTCCATCCAGTCTGGACTCCACTGGATTAGAAAAACGATGATAGGATGCAGAGCAGTGCTCTGAAATCTAGACGATGGAGGAGTATTCTGATAGTCTGGGGATAGAATGGTCATGTAGGGCAGCCACAACTCCTCTGGTTCTATGAGAGACTGATAGTCTTTGTGGGAATCTAGATGCTGTCAACAGCACAGAAAAAGTTGATGGGTCTAAGAATGCCGGAGATTGCTATAGAGGCAGCTGGAGAAGACCAGGACACTTGTTGTTGCAACTTGGGTAGATCAAGCCCTCTATGTACAAAGTACTGAGTGGGTAACTAAACTAAACAAGTTAAAACCTGGGAAGACATAGAAAATCTGAATAAGGAATAATGCTCTATACTGTACCTAAAGTGTCCCGTGGATGTATTAATGCAGAGTAGGTGCTAGCAAAGACTAGATGTTCACGACAGAAAAGGAGGATTCCTGAGAATAGTCTGAGCTGAGTTATTTGGGACCATACTCCCGAGAAGACCCTTGACTCAAGAGGCAAACAGCCAGATTATGCAGGGGTGCTGGCTGTTAAACTCAAGCTAGATGCAGATGGATATGGAAAACAAGTATTGGTTGGTGGCTTATATAAGAAGCCAGTTCCTGGAGGAGTTATTAGGAATGTGGTAGAGTAGGGTGCTGCAGGTAACAGAGGGTACTGTGGGTGGGTGAAGGTAGCAACTTGTCTGCTGCATGTATGTCGGCAATCGCACACGTGGAAGGCCAAGACATGGGATTTCCGAAATTATAGAAGCCTAGATATTGCTACTTAGGTGATCAAACTAAATTTGTATAATGACTTTGGGAAAGAGGCTAGATCCAGATAGAGATAGAATATGAAATATCTGGTTGTGAGGGAGTGAGTACTTACCAGGCCATACCATGGTGGAGGACTCAGGAATACAGAATTTGGATTCGGGTAAGATAGTTAGCAAAATGAGTACTATATGTAGATTCAAGCAGCGCAGGTCCTTGTAGGACAATGTATGTTGGTTGGAGGACAGTAGTAGATGCTGGGATTCGGCCCTCGCATTTGGAACTCTGTTGAATCCTGTGAGCATTACTACAACATGCAAGAATATCAGTGGCAAAAACTAGACTTGGACACTTGTAGTGACTTATGATCTGTTTGTTGGCATATGGGGAAACGCTATCTGGTAAGGGAAATATTCTGGGCTTGGTCTTTGGGGAAGATATGGAAAGTCTGGATTGGAAATGGAGTTGTGAAAGCAGGGCAACTATTTCATGCATGGGTGTAGGTGTGTTAAATTCAGGGGAGCCTAACTGTTGACTATACCAAAGAAGGAGTTGCTGGACCTAGTCTTGGCTGAAGGCTTTGAAAACCTTCACAGGCCTAAAATTTGCAAATGCAAGGCACATGAGGCAGCTGTAAGTCAGACAGCAAGTGGAAAATCAAATATTCATTTGTGTGTAGTGGGTTACTCAATTGGCTAAAGTTGGGTCGTGGTGGTTGTGGGATGTCTGGTTATATAATGAAGTGGTTTAGGCATCGGTATCATCCTGCAGATGGATTCAGGTAGGATGGTTACTGTTGGGAATGTAGATGCTGGATACAGCACAAAAGAATGTGCTAGGACAAGGCCAGTTGGAGGGAAAGTGCCAGCAGAAGCTTAGAACTATCTATCAAAGCACGGTAGGACTAAGATGGAGCCTAGGGTTTGGAACTCAGCAAACAGCTAAAAGTCACTATAAGTGTGAGAAAACAGCTCTTTTAGAGTTCTCACTGGATGTTTCATCAGGTCTGGACTCTACTGGAGTAGGAAAAGAATTATCTGCTCGAAAGGTGCACTTACTTCTCTTGGCATTTTAGAAGGATTTGGACAGTCTTGGCATGCTGTGATATTATGTAGTCAGCCAGAGATCCTGTGGTTTGATGAGGTTGGGGTTGTCTCAGTGGGAATGTATATGTTGTCTACAGCACAGGAGGATTTGATGGGACTAGGAATCCTATATGCTATGAATATGTTTTATTACCATTGGTTATTCAAGAAGATGCTTTGGGCAATCGATTAGTAGAATATAGCCAGGCAGGAAATCTGAACAGAGATATAGAGAGAAAGTAGGCAGAGTCAGGGAGATGCCATGTAGCTGCTGAAGGAGAAAACCAGCAGCTACCAGTGAGAGCCTTACTGGTATGGATCCTAATGATACATAGATATACAAAAGGGAATCCCACATCAATATGAGCTATGTTTGGAGGGATGTGGAAAAACAGTATTTGGAACAGGAAATATTCACTAGGTTCGAAATTTAGGAGGACACGATAACTTTTCATAAGGAGTGGGGTTATTCCATTAGCCAGTACAGGTATGATAAGTGTTGGGGAACTCTCAGTGTTGGCTACAGAATAGTAGTAGCTGGTGGGATCATGCTGTGTTTTGAGATTTGTGTCCCTAAAACATGCCACAAATCACTACTGCAGAGTGCAAGGGTCCATTCTTTGATGGGACAGGGACTATTCAATCTAGGATAAATTCCACTGAATATGGAAATCCAATTACAGAGTATGGATATCTTCACCTGGATAAATCCTGGAGGGGGACATAGGAAGTCTGGGTATGGTGTGAAGAGGTATGGGCAACTCTAAGACCCCTGTTGGTTTATCTAAATAGGATTATATCTGGCTGTAGCCCAGATGTTCTCTATAATATAGGAAAAATGTTCTAAATAGGCTGCAACATGTTGAAGCCTAAAATTCACTACTATAAGGCAAGGAGTCCAGACCAAGATTGAACATTTCTTATGGTTTCCAGGTTATACATAACAGAATGTTAAAAATCAAGTGTCTAACACTGTGTGATATTCTCAATAGGCTAGACACCAGAAGATAGGAGAACCCTGGTTATGGACTGGGCTTATGTTGGTTGTAGAAAGCCTCCTTAGGTGAGTGAGAATATTAAAGGAGGCTGTATGCTCACCACAGTAAAAGAGATATTGAGGCTAGGCTGGGTCACCTGACTTGGGATAAGGTGGAAGCCTGGAGGCCATGATTTGTTGCTACACAGCCAGACAAGATATGGACACTGGTTTGCGTATATTCATTAGGTACAGAGGAATGTGGAGATGCAAGTATTCGTGTGTGTGTGTGTGTGTGTGTGTGTGTGTGTGTGTGTATGTGTGTGTGAGTGTGTGTGTGTATGGTCAACAGGCTAAGCCATGGAGTAGGAATGTTATTTGGGAATGATTTTAGGGAAGACATTCAAGATACTAGCCAAAGATTGAGGCGGACATTTTGGACTAAACCATTGACAGGGATAGCATTGTTGAAGAATTTGGAGAAGCAAATGATCTGTCATGTGTTCTACCACAACAAAGGTAGATATGTAAAAAAGTTTGAGGTGGAAAATTTGCCTTAGAGTTATTAAACAAAGTCTCCATCTAAACCCAAACTCTCTTTGCCTTCTGAATATCTTCCCCCTATCATCAAAGTGTCAGGAGTGGTACAGTCCACTATTTGTTCCTTCCTTCCCCAGGCATTCTTGTGGGTCAGAACCAGGCTTTGTGATGTCAGAGCACAAGCTCACCTACTATTGGTCGAGACCTTGATGATGACTCAGGTCTGAGGGTGTGGCCTTCCCTACTCTGCCAGTTGTTCACAGCCCCTCGAGGGAGAAACAACACGCGCTCACGCGACTTGGTGATGGAGAGTCTAGAAAAGGAACCTAAGGAATCACTGTCCGACATGGACCTCCCAACATCCAGTAGTGATGTTCCCATGGCAGCGAACGGGCCAGTCCTTATGGTGAAGACAAAGGCAGCTCTCAAGCAGTATCCACCTTACATGTCGTGCGGAAAGGTGAGTTGACGAACCCTACTGGAGCTCCCTCCTCTACTCATTTACTCTTACCTAAAGTCACTACCTCTCTCCTTCCTGGCATAAATCCCTTATCAATTCTCACCTCTTCCGACAAAGTGTCCTTCACATGCCTCTCCTGACTTCTCCCTCTATTAACTAATTCTTGTGTTCACCTCTTGCCATTCCAGGCACACAAGAAAAGCAAACACCGGAAGCACTCCTCAAAGAAGAGGAACAAGAGAAAGAGGGAGGCCGAAGAGGCAGCTGCCCTCGAACGGAAGAAAATCAAAGTGAAAGCTGTTACTGCAATGCCTGAACCTAAGGAGGAGGAGCCTGAAAAGGAAGCCGAGGTGCACACTACTGGAAAAGCAAGCGTGGTCGCAGCAGCCGATGAGGGGGAGAGCCAATAAGATGGCTATCATGAAGACGGGGAATGCCCAAATATGACAAAGAAAATTGCATTGGTTTAAATTTCTTAAATTGAAAATAAATTCAATTTAGTTGAAAAGCTATGTGTCTTTTACAGTGACTAAAGGCGAAACCAGGAAAGGGAAGGAAAAATGATGGTTATAGGAGAAGAGAGGGAAGATGGGTGGGTGAATGGCAATGGAGAGATTTGTTCTTCACTAGGTTTGGGACAGTCTTAGTGGGTTCATGGAAAGAGGGGGAGTTTGGGTTGGTAGAAGACAAGGGAGGGATTTGGGTCTACAAAGGTTTGGGCATTAATTGTGGGTGCATAAAAGAGGCGAGTTTGTGTGGGAAGAAGACAAGGGAGGGATTAGGGTCTCCAAAATTTTGTGGCTTTAACGGTGAGAGCATGAAAAGAGAGGGAGTTTTGGTGGGTAGGAGACAAGGGAGGGATTTGTGTCTCCAAAGGTTTGGGCATCAATGGTGGGTGCATGGAAGACGGGGAGTTTGGGTGGGAAGAATACAAGGGAGGGATTTGGGTCTCCAAAGTTTTGGGGCAGTAATGGTGAGGGCATGAAAAGAAAGGGAGTTTGGGTGGGAAGATGACAAGGGAGGGATTTGGGTCTCCAAAGAATTGGTCATCAATGGTGGGTGCATGGAAGAGGGGGAGTTAGGGTGGATAGAAGACAAGGAAGGGATTTGTGTCTCCAAAGGATTTGGGCAGTAATGGTGAGTGCATGAAAAGAAAGGGAACTTGGGTTGGTAGAAGACAAGGGAGGGAATTGTGTCTCCAAAGGTTTGGGCATCACTTGTGGGTGCATGGAAGAAAGGGAGTTTGGGTGTGTAGGAGACAAGGGAGGGATTTGTGTTTTTAAAGGTTTGGGCATCAATGATGGGTGCATGGAAGAGGGGGAGTTTGGGTGGGAAGAAGACAAGGGAGGGATTTTTGTCTCCAAACGTTTGGGCATCATTGGTGGGTGCCTGGATGAGGGGGATTTTGGGGCAGTAATGGTGAGTGCATGAAAAGAAAGGGAGCATGGGTGGGTAGAAGACAAGGGAGGGATTTGGGTCTCCAAAGGTTTGGGCATCAATGGTGGGTGCATGAAAGTGGGGATGTTTGGGTTGGAAGAAGACAAGGGTGGGATTTGGGTCTCCAAAGGTTTGGGCAACAATGGTGGGTGCATGGAAGAGGGGGAGTTCGGGTGGGAAGAAGACAAGTTTGGGATTTGGGTCTCCAAAGTGTTGCGAAACAATGGTGCATGCATGGAAGAAGGGGAGTGTGGGTGGGAAGAAGACAAGGGAGGGATTTGGGTCTCCATATGTTTGGAGCAGTAATGGTGAGTGCATGGAAAGAGAGGGAGTTTGGGTGGGTAGAAGACACGGGAGGAATTTGGGTCTCCAAAGGTTTGGGCATCAATTGTGGGTGCATGGAAGAGATGTAGTTTGGGTGGTAGGAAAAAAGGGAGGGATTTGTGTCTCCAAAAGTTTGGGCATCAATGGTGGGTGCCTTGAAGAGGGGGATTTTGTGTGGGTAGAAGACAAGGGAGGGGTTTGTGTCTCCAAAATTTTGGGGCAGTAATGGTGAGAGCTTGGAAAGAGTGGGAATATGGGTGGGTAATGCCAGGGAAGGGAGTTGGATCCCATATACTTTGGAGAGTGTAATGATCGGTAAATGATAAGAGACATTTTTGTGGGTACATGACAAGGGAAGGATTTGATTCTCAAATACTCAGGTGGCAGAAATCATGAGTATCTGTTAAGAGAGGAGTTTGGGTTATTATATGAAGGGTGGGATTAGGGTCTCAGAAAGATGGGGTCAGAAATGGTGGATATATAGCAACAAAGGGAGTATGCTGGGTAAATGACAAGGGAGGGATTTGGGTCTTATACACTTTCGGGGCAGCAATGGTGAGTATGTAGCAAGAGAAATACTTTGGATGGGCATACGACAATGGAGAGATTAGGGTCTCACAAAGCTGGTGGCAAAATGATGGGTATATGCCCAGAGAGGAGTTTGGGTAGCTGTATGACCAGTGGGTTTTTGGGTCTCTTAAGGTTTGGGGCAGAAATAATTGGTATATTTCATGAAACAGAGTTTGGGTGGGTATATGTCAAGAGAGGGGGTTTTGTTAGGCATATAAACATGGATATATTTGGGTCTGACATGTTTGGGGGAAGAAATGGTGGTTACATCACAAGACAGGACATTGTGTGGTTACATGAAAATAGAAGAATTTTCAGTGGGCATATGGCAAGAGAAGGATTTGGGTCACAGCAGGATGGGGGCAGACATGGTGGATATATGGCTAGCGAGGGAGTTTGGGTGAGTACATGACATGGGGCAGATTGGGCCATCACAACGTTTGGGGGAAGAAATGGTGGAAACATTATAAGAGAGAGTATTAGGTTTGGTGTATGGCTAAGGAGGAATGAGTGTCTTGGAAGGATGGGTCCAGAAATAGTGGGTACATGGCGAGAGAGGGAGTTCACTTGGTTGAATGAAAGGGAGAGATTTGTGTCTGATAAGGTTTTAGGGAAGAAATATTGGCTATATGGCAAGAGAGGTAGTGTGGATAGGCAGATGACAAAGGAGGGATGTGGTCTCATAAGGATGAAGGCAGCAACAGTGGGGAGAGAGAGAGAGAGAGAGAGAGAGAGAGAGAGAGAGAGAGAGAGATTGGGTTGGTATATGATATTGGAGAGATTATGGTTTTTCAAAGTTTGATGCCAGATAAACAATTTTCATGAATTTACGATAAAGATGGATTTGATTGCGTGTATTGTATGAACCACACCTTGAACTCAAATTTCAAGTTGATGCCTAGAAAATTGATTTAGGTGGGTATATGACACAGAAGACTCTTTGGTGTTGAAGATGGAAAATCTGACATTTTGTATACTATAGGGATAGAGGCCAGAAAAGGAATATGGTTTGATATATAAAAAGAAGAAAATTTGGGTTAGCATATGACAAAGAAGGGACTTTGGTTCCCACAGATTTGAGGGTCATACCACACATGCACTGTAAGACTCATAGAGGTAATTATGGAGCATTGAATCCAAATTGCTACATTTATCTAATCTCATAGATACGGATGAAGAAGACTGTGCTCCACCATCCATGTATTTTGCAAGATCCGGGCAAAACTTCACAGTATGAATGTCTCAACCTATCTGAGGTGAAGTGTGTGAGTGACAGTTATCCCCACAAATAGCTGTTATGTTTCCTGTTTGGCAACTTTTTTTGAATGTTGGTTTTATACCTCACCATCCAATGTAAGTAAGGAAATCTCCCCAGGAGCAATAATCACCCAGCAAACTCAAATCTACTGATCACATCTCAGTGAAAGGAATGGTAATTTGAAGTGACAGGTTTACCCTTGGTTATCCTTTATAAAAAATTTGTGTTTTAATAGGGCTTTTAGAATGGGCTGCTTACATAACAGGCCTAGCAGAAATGAGGATATACTAATGAGACAATTGTGTAGCTTGATCTATCAGAACAGTCAAATCATTGACGTCAACGTAATGAGTATTTCTACAGAAATCTCATGCCATGTAAAGCAATGTTCTCTACCCAAAGGAAAACCTTGTCTCCTTAAAGAGATTTCACACAATTCCTACTATCAAACCACCTTGCCAGATAAGACTAACAATTAGACAATGATGGGTGAGCTAAGGGAGGGTAGATGCCCCCTCTGACCACAACTGTTTATATGTCAATACCCTGTCCCTCTAGCTAAACTCTAATCTCAGTTCAGGACTTCAAGATGCAAGAGACTTGAAAGGGTCTCTGGATCTCTTTATCACTAGTTAATTGGATGCTTGCCTATAATTTTAGGAAATTAATTCATGATCATCATGTCAGGATTCAGGCAAACATGGCACTGGTCCTGTTGTTGAGTCCATACCAACTGATTCATCAGTAGTAGGTAGAGAGAGAGAGAGACGAGGCCTGATGTGGGAATGTAAACCTCAAAACCCACCCTCAGTGACATATATTTTCCACAGAGGCTATATCCATTCCAGCATGGTCACACCTCCTAATTTAACAAACAGTTGCACTTCTTGGTAACTAAGTAAGTATTCAAGTACATGAGAGCCTGTTTTTCATTCCCTTTCATTAACTGTCACATTTCTCTAGAAGCCACCAACTGTCAGTAGTTTGTCAGTTAGAGGTACAGACTTCTGAGCCATCCCCCATAGTCAAAGATGCACTGTAGGAGGGCTCGAGAGTCTAACTGGCAAACTCCTGACAGTTGGTGGCTTCTAGAGAAGTGTGAGAGTTAATGTGGATGTAAACCATACTGGCATATATTTGAGTGCTTAGTCACCAAGCATACTGGAATATGACCTAGCCTCATCTTACACAGGCCTTTGCATGCAATCACGATGGCTCTGTATTTGTGAGAGCAATGACTCTGTCATGTCTTGAGATCACAATTTCACTCTTGGCATCTGCAGCCTCAGACTCATAATATCTTTTGAAATGCTCCCTGCAATGGTACCTGAGTCTTGAAGAGAGGGCTACAAATATCCCATTGCACATACTCTCATTTTTTTTCCAGGATGACCAGTTTTGAATGTCTTTTTTAAACATAATCTACTGCACCAAGGTCTCTGAGGAGGTCTGAGAACTGCACTAATCTGTAGTTATCGAGGTATGAATGTAGAGTGAAGCTTGATACTTCATTCATTTAACAAAATAATAGTGTGAGGTTCAATACTGGGGCCTTGGATCTCCATAACCATATGTTCTCGACAAAGCAGCAGGCATGTGTGGCTTTCTTTAGAGTAGACCTTAAATTCACTCTTAAGGAGCTGATTATTCCCAGAAAGTTTGTTCCACTATTGCATTCATGGACATATCTTTCTAGGTTGTTCATTAATATAGTATGCAATATTCTTAGTTTGGTACGATGACTGATGATCCTCCCAGGAGCACACCATGTAGGCTAGAGCAAAGGATGAAATACTGGGACTAAACTGGGAACTAGGATTTAGGACTTTGTTGAAGTTAGAGATCATTACTGCAAGGCAAAGATTTCAGGCTACTATGGTGGCACTGCCTAAGGCTCATGATTTACACGCTACAGGATATGAAAACAGAAATATTGGGATGTATGTGGAATATCCAATAGACTAGGCCCTGGAAGAGAACACAGAAAGTTTGTGTATAGAGAGGGGTAGTATAGTCAACATCTAGTCCTGTGCCTGTGGATAGGGCAAGTACTAGTGGCACTCTAATTGTTCCTTATAGCACTGAAATTGGGGGTGTATGAGATTTGGGACCATGATGAAGCCTGAAGGCCTCTGCTCTGAAGTATAAGTTGTTTGTCTAGGATGGGCTACTGGTATAGATTCAGCAGGATGTGCAAAAACATTTATGATGAGTATGTTAGGGATAATTAACAGGCCTGACTCTGGAGAGGTCATGGGGAATCTGAGTACAGAGTTGGGTTGTATAGGCAGCACACAGTGTTCTGTGGCTAAGTCTTGTAACAGGAACTTCATGCAGGAACCAAGATCTTACCTATAGCAAAGAAGAAAATGAAGCAAAGGATTTCGGACATTGACAAAAGTTAGAAGTCACTACAAGGATGGGTGGTGGTGGTGCATGACTTTAATCATAGCACTTGGGAGGCAGAGGCAGGAGGATCTCTGTGAGTGTGAAGCCAACCTGGTCTACAGAGCTAGTGCAAAAATAGACTTCAAAGTTACGTAGAGAAGCCTTCTCTCGAATTAAAAATAGATAGATAGATAGACAGATAGGTAGATATAAGTAAGTCATTGCGAGGGAGAACAAGCACTATTCTAGGGATGCCACTAGATGGTCTGGACTCCACTAGTTTGGGAAAACAATTATCTTTGCAGAAGGGTGCATACCTCTATCGACTTTATAGGAGGATATGGACAGGCTGGGCATGTGTGCAAGAACATTTCGTGCAGAGGGAGCCTAGCTGTTCACTAAAGCATAGTAGAAGTTGTAGGGCCTAAGCTTGTCTGCACACATTCAATCCTGTAGATGCCTAAAGCTCACAAATGGAAGGCAAGTGTGTTTCTAGTAGGTCAGGCTGCATGTGGAAAAACACTTATTCATGTTTGTGTTGGTTATTACTCACTAGGCTAAACCCTGGAGGCCGAGCATGTGGGATGTCTAGGGACAAAGATAGGTGGCTTAATCATTTAAATGTCACTTGTGATTGAATGAAGGTAGAATGTTTCAAGTTGAGAGTATGGAAGTTGGATATTGCACAAAGGAATAGGCTAGGAAAAGGTCAGTTGGAGGAACCAGAGTCTGCAGAAGCCTAGAGCCATCAAGTACAAGGAACTCATAGCCACACTAGTCATGGTCACTGGATGTTCGACCATTCTAGTTACGCCAGAAAATAAAATGTCAGATAGGGTTGTAAACACCAGGCTCACCCAGGAGGAGACCACAGGAAGTCTGTGTATTTATTGGTGTATTTTATGTGTCACAAGGCTTTCTGAAAGTAGATGTGGGTAGACAGGGCTAGGGTACATCCCTATGGGAGCATAGATGTAGGCTACAGCCAAGGACAAAATGCTTGGCATAGGCTAGGGCCAAGGAATGGGGACCTTGTTGAATTCTAGGGGTCATTACAGCAAGGCTAGGAGTCCAGACATCTGTGCCAAACTGCATGCAGCATGGGATTTATGTTTTGCATGACATGAAAACAGAAATATTGGGTTGTGTTTGGAGTTTCAGTAACTAGACTCTGGGGAGTAGATGGGAAGTTTGTGTATAGAGTGCCATGGTATAGTGAACATCTAGTCCTGTGGCCATAGATAGGACAACTATTGTAGAAATACTAAATGTTAACTATAGCACATGAATAGATGGAGGGCTGTGCTGGGGTGTGAGATTTTACACCCTACTGAATCCTAGAGGCACCTGTTAGGTGTTATAGTTTGTCTATGTAGGCTAGAGTACTGTGATCAATTCAGCAAGTTGTAGAAAATCATGTATGATGAGTACATTTGGTGTTAGTCTACAGGCTCGACTCTGGGGAGTACATGGGTATTCTGGGTAATCTGGGTATTAAGTTGTGTTGTATAGGTAGCCTAGAGTGTCCTGTGTGTAAGTGTTGTTTCAGGAGATTCATGCAGGACACTATATGTTGCATTCAGCCTAAGAGACCATGGTGGGACTAAGATGGAACAAAGGATTTGGAACCCTACCAACAGCTAGAAGTCACTACTATTGAAATCTAGGGATGACACTGGATGTTCCATCCAGTCTGGACTCCACTGGATTAGAAAAATGATGATAGGATGCAGAGCAGTGCTCTGAAATCTAGACGATGGAGGAGTATTCTGATAGTCTGGGGATAGAATGGTCATGTAGGGCAGCCACAACTCCTCTGGTTCTATGAGAGACTGATAGTCTTTGTGGGAATCTAGATGCTGTCAACAGCACAGAAAAAGTTGATGGGTCTAAGAATAACGGAGATTGCTATAGAGGCAGCTGGAGAAGACAAGGACACTGGCTGTTGCAACTTGGGTAGATCAAGCCCTCTATGTACAAAGTACTGAGTGGGTAACTAAACTAAACAAGTTAAAACCTGGGAAGACATAGAAAATCTGAATAAGGAATAATGCTCTATACTGTACCTAAAGTGTCCCGTGGATGTATTAGTGCAGGGTAAGTGCTAGCAAAGACTAGATGTTCACGACAGAAAAGGAGGATTCCTGAGAATAGTCTGAGCTGAGTTATTTGGGACCATACTCCCGAGAAGACCCTTGACTCAAGAGGCAAACAGCCAGATTATGCAGGGGTGCTGGCTGTTAAAATCAAGCTAGATGCAGATGGATATGGAAAACAAGTATTGGTTGGTGGCTTATATAAGAAGCCAGTTCCTGGAGGAGAACATTAGGAATGTGGTAGAGTAGGGTGCTGCAGGTAACACAGAGGGTACTGTGGGTGGGTGAAGGTAGCAACTTGTCTGCTGCATGTATGTCGGCAATCGCACACGTGGAAGGCCAAGATATGGGATTTCCGAAATTATAGAAGCCTAGATATTGCTACTTAGGTGATCAAACTAAATTTGTATAATGACTTTGGGAAAGAGGCTAGATCCAGGTAGAGATAGAATATGAAATATCTGGTTGTGAGGGAGTGAGTACTTACCAGGCCATACCATGGTGGAGGACTCAGGAATACAGAATTTGGATTCGGGTAAGATAGTTAGCAAAATGAGTACTATATGTAGATTCAAGCAGCGCAGGTCCTTGTAGGACAATGTATTTTGTTTGGAGGACAGGAGTAGATGCTGGGATTCGGCCCTCGCATTTGGAACTCTGTTGAATCCTGTGAGCATTACTACAACATGCAAGAATATCAGTGGCAAAAACTAGACTTGGACACTTGTAGTGACTTATGATCTGTTTGTTGGCATATGGGGAAACGCTATCTGGTAGGGGAAATATTCTGGGCTTGGTCTTTGGGGAAGATATGGAAAGTCTGGATTGGAAATGGAGTTGTGAAAGCAGGGCAACTATTTCATGCATGGGTGTAGGTGTGTTAAATTCAGGGGAGCCTAACTGTTGACTATACCAAAGAAGGAGTTGCTGGACCTAGTCTTGGCTGAAGGCTTTGAAAACCTTCACAGGCCTAAAATTTGCAAATGCAAGGCACATGAGGCAGCTGTAAGTCAGACAGCATGTGGAAAATCAAATATTCACTTGTGTGTAGTGGGTTACTCAATTGGCTAAAGTTGGGTCCTGGTGGTTGTGGGATGTCTGGTTATATAATGAAGTGGTTTAGGCATCGGAATCATCCTGCAGATGGATTCAGGTAGGATGGTTACTGTTGGGAATGTAGATGCTGGATACAGCACAAAAGAATGTGCTAGGACAAGGCCAGTTGGAGGGAAAGTGCCAGCAGAAGCTTAGAACTATCTATCAAAGCACGGTAGGACTAAGATGGAGCCTAGGGTTTGGAACTCAGCAAACAGCTAAAAGTCACTATAAGTGTGAGAAAACAGCTCTTTTAGAGTTCTCACTGGATGTTTCATCAGGTCTGGACTCTACTGGAGTAGGAAAAGAATTATCTGCTCGAAAGGTGCACTTACTTCTCTTGGCATTGTAGAAGGATTTGGACAGTCTTGGCATGCTGTGATATTATGTAGTCAGCCAGAGATCCTGTGGTTTGATGAGGTTGGGGTTGTCTCAGTGGGAATGTATATGTTGTCTACAGCACAGGAGGATTTGATGGGACTAGGAATCCTATATGCTATGAATATGTTTTATTACCATTGGTTATTCAAGAAGATGCTTTGGGCAATCGATTAGTAGAATATAGCCAGGCAGGAAATCTGAACAGAGATATAGAGAGAAAGTAGGCAGAGTCAGGGAGATGCCATGTAGCTGCTGAAGGAGAAAACCAGCAGCTACCAGTGAGAGCCTTACTGGTATGGATCATAATGATACATAGATATACAAAAGGGAATCCCACATCAATATGAGCTATGTTTGGAGGGATGTGGAAAAACAGTATTTGGAACAGGAAATATTCACTAGGTTCGAACTTTAGGAGGACACGATAATTTTTCATAAGGAGTGGGGTTATTCCATTAGCCAGTACAGGTATAATAAGTGTTGGGGAACTCCCAGTGTTGGCTACAGAATAGTAGTAGCTGGTGGGATCATGCTGTGTTTTGAGATTTGTGTCCCTAAAACATGCCAAAAATCACTACTGCAGAGTGCAAGGGTCCATTCTTTGATGGGACAGGGACTATTCAATCTAGGATAAATTCCACTGAATATGGAAAACCAATTACAGAGTATGGATATCTTCACCTGGATAAATCCTGGAGGGGGACATAGGAAGTCTGGGTATGGTGTGAAGAGGTATGGGCAACTCTAAGACCCCTGTTGGTTTATCTAAATAGGATTATATCTGGCTGTAGCCCAGATGTTCTCTATAATATAGGAAAAATGTTCTAAATAGGCTGCAACATGTTGAAGCCTAAAATTCACTACTATAAGGCAAGGAGTCCAGACCAAGATTGAACATTTCTTATGGTTTCCAGGTTATACATAACAGAATGTTAAAAATCAAGTGTCTAATACTGTGTGATATTCTCAATAGGCTAGACACCAGAAGATAGGAGAACCCTGGTTATGGACTGGGCTTATGTTGGTTGTAGAAAGCCTCCTTAGGTGAGTGAGTATATTAAAGGAGGCTGTATGCTCACCACAGTAAAAGAGATATTGAGGCTAGGCTGGGTCACCTGACTTGGGATAAGGTGGAAGCCTGGAGGCCATGATTTGTTGCTACACAGCCAGACAAGATATGGACACTGGTTTGCGTATATTCATTAGGTACAGAGGAATGTGGAGATGCAAGTATTCGTGTGTGTGTGTGTGTGTGTGTGTGTGTGTGTGTGTGTATGTGTGTGTGAGTGTGTGTGTGTACGGTCAACAGGCTAAGCCATGGAGTAGGAATGTTGTTTGGGAATGATTTTAGGGAAGACATTCAAGATACTAGCCAAAGATTGAGGCGGACATTTTGGACTAAACCATTGACAGGGATAGTATTGTTGAAGAATTTGGAGAAGCAAATGATCTGTCATGTGTTCTACCACAACAAAGGTAGATATGTAAAAAAGGTTGAGGTGGAAAATTTGCCTTAGAGATATTAAACAAAGTCTCCATCTAAACCCAAACTCTCTTTGCCTTCTCAATATCTTCCCCCTATCATCAAAGTGTCAGGAGTGGTACAGTCCACTATTTTTTCCTTCCTTCCCCAGGCATTCTTGTGGGTCAGAACCAGGCTTTGTGATGTCAGAGCACAAGCTCACCTACTATTGGTCGAGACCTTGATGATGACTCAGGTCTGAGGGTGTGGCCTTCCCTAGTCTGCCAGTTGTTCACAGCCCCTCGAGGGAGAAACAACACGCGCTCACGCGACTTGGTGATGGAGACTCTAGCAAAGGAACCTAAGGAATCACTGTCCGACATGGACCTCCCAACATCCAGTAGTGATGTTCCGATGGCAGCGAACGGGCCAGTCCTTATGGTGAAGACAAAGGCAGCTCTAAAGCAGTATCCACCTTACATGTCGTGCGGAAAGGTGAGTTGACGAACCCTACTGCAGCTCCCTCCTCTACTCATTTACTCTTACCTAAAGTCACTACCTCTCTCCTTCCTGGCATAAATCCCTTATCAATTCTCACCTCTTCCGACAAAGTGTCCTTCACATGCCTCTCCTGACTTCTCCCTCTATTAACTAATTCTTGTGTTCACCTCTTGCCATTCCAGGCACACAAGAAAAGCAAACACCGGAAGCACTCCTCAAAGAAGAGGAACAAGAGAAAGAGGGAGGCCGAAGAGGCAGCTGTCCTCGAACGGAAGAAATTCAAAGTGAAAGCTGTTACTGCAATGCCTGAACCTAAGGAGGAGGAGCCTGAAAAGGAAGCCGAGGTGCACACTACTGGAGAAGCAAGCCTGGTCGCAGCAGCCAATGAGGGGGAGAGCCAATAAGATGGCTATCAGGAAGACGGGGAATGCCCAAATATGACAAAGAAAATTGCATTGGTATAAATTTCTTAAATTGAAAATAAATTCAATTTAGTTGAAAAGCTATGTGTCTTTTACAGGGACTAAAGGCGAAACCAGGAAAGGGAAGGAAAAATGATGGTTATAGGAGAAGAGAGGGAAGATGGGTGGGTGAATGGCAATGGAGAGATTTGTTCTTCACTAGGTTTGGGACAGTCATAGTGGGTTCATGGAAAGAGGGGGAGTTTGGGTTGGTAGAAGACAAGGGAGGGATTTGGGTCTACAAAGGTTTGGGCATTAATTGTGGGTGCATAAAAGAGGCGAGTTTGTGTGGGAAGAAGACAAGGGAGGGATTAGGGTATCCAAAATTTTGTGGCTTTAACGGTGAGAGCATGGAAAGAGAGGGAGTTTTGGTGGGTAGGAGACAAGGGAGGGATTTGTGTCTCCAAAGGTTTGGGCATCAATGGTGGGTTCATGGAAGACGGGGAGTTTGGGTGGGAAGAAGACAAGGGAGGGATTTGGGTCTCCAAAGTTTTGGGGCAGTAATGGTGAGGGCATGAAAAGAAAGGGAGTTTGGGTGGGAAGATGACAAGGGAGGGATTTGGGTCTCCAAAGAATTGGTCATCAATGGTGGGTGCATGGAAGAGGGGGAGTTAGGGTGGATAGAAGACAAGGAAGGGATTTGTGTCTCCAAAGGATTTGGGCAGTAATGGTGAGTGCATGAAAAGAAAGGGAACTTGGGTTGGTAGAAGACAAGGGAGGGATTTGTGTCTCCAAAGGTTTGGGCATCACTTGTGGGTGCATGGAAGAAAGGGAGTTTGGGTGTGTAGGAGACAAGGGAGGGATTGTGTTTTTAAAGGTTTGGGCATCAATGATGGGTGCATGGAAGAGGGGGAGTTTGGGTGGGAAGAAGACAAGGGAGGGATTTTTGTCTCCAAAGGTTTGGGCATCATTGGTGGGTGCCTGGATGAGGGGGATTTTGGGGCAGTAATGGTGAGTGCATGAAAAGAAAGGGAGCATGGGTGGGTAGAAGACAAGGGAGGGATTTGGGTCTCCAAAGGTTTGGGCATCAATGGTGGGTGCATGAAAGTGGGGATGTTTGGGTTGGAAGAAGAAAAGGGTGGGATTTGGGTCTCCAAAGGTTTGGGCAACAATGGTGGGTGCATGGAAGAGGGGGAGTTCGGGTGGAAAGAAGACAAGTTTGGGATTTGGGTCTCCAAAGGGTTGAGAAACAATGGTGCGTGAATGGAAGAGGGGGAGGTTGGGTGGGAAGAAGACAAGGGAGGGATTTGTGTCTCCATATGTTTGGAGCAGTAATGGTGAGTGCATGCAAAGAGAGGGAGTTTGGGTGGGTAGAAGACACGGGAGGGATTTGGGTCTCCATAGGTTTGGGCATCAATTGTGGGTGCATGGAAGAGAGGGAGTTTTGGTGGGTAGGAAAAAAGGGAGGGATTTGTGTCTCCAAAAGTTTGGGCATCAATGGTGGGTGCCTTGAAGAGGGGGATTTTGTGTGGGTAGAAGACAATGGAGGGGTTTGTGTCTCCAAAATTTTGGGGCAGTAATGATGAGAGCTTGGAAAGTGTGGGAATATGGGTGGGTAATGCCAGGGAAGGGAGTTGGATCTCATATACTTTTGAGAGTGTAATGATGGGTAAATGATAAGAGATATTTGGGTGGGTACATGACAAGGGAAGGATTTGATTCTCAAATACTCAGGTGGCAGAAATCATGAGTATCTGTTAAGAGAGGAGTTTGGGTTATTATATGAAGGGTGGGATTAGGGTCTCAGAAAGATGGGGTCAGACATGGTGGATATATAGCAACAAAGGGAGTATGCTGGGTAAATGACAAGGGAGGGATTTGGGTCTTATACACTTTAGGGGCAGCAATGGTGAGTATGTAGCAAGAGAAATACTTTGGATGGGCATACGACAATGGAGAGATTAGGGTCTCACAAAGCTGGTGGCAAAATGATGGGTATATGCCCAGAGAGGAGTTTGGGTAGCTGTATGACCAGTGGGTGTTTGGGTCTCTTAAGTTTTGGGGCAGAAATAATTGGTATATTTCATGAAACAGAGTTTGGGTGGGTATATGTCAAGAGAGGGGGTTTTGTTGGGCTTATAAACATGGATATATTTGGGTCTGACATGTTTGGGGGAAGAAATGGTGGTTACATCACAAGACAGGAAATTGTGTGGTTACATGAAAATAGAAGAATTTTCAGTGGGCATATGGCAAGAGAAGGATTTGGGTCACAGCAGGATGGGGGCAGACATGGTGGATATATGGCTAGCGAGGGAGTTTGGGTGAGTACATGACATGGGGCAGATTGGGCCATCACAACGTTTGGGGGAAGAAATGGTGGAAACATTATAAGAGAGAGTATTAGGTTTGGTGTATGGCTAAGGAGGAATGAGTGTCTTGGTAGGATGGGTCCAGAAATAGTGGGTACATGCGAGAGAGGGAGTTCACTTGGTTGAATGAAAGGGAGAGATTTGTGTCTGATAAGGTTTTAGGGAAGAAATATTGGCTATATGGCAAGAGAGGTAGTGTGGATAGGCAGATGACAAAGGAGGGATGTGGTCTCATAAGGATGAAGTCAGCAACAGTGGGGAGAGAGAGAGAGAGAGAGAGAGAGAGAGAGAGAGAGAGAGAGATTGGGTTGGTATATGATATGAGAGAGATTATGGTTTTACAAAGTTTGATGGCAGATAAACAATTTTCATGAATTTACGATAAAGATGGATTTGATTGCGTGTATTGTATGAACCACACCTTGAACTCAAATTTCAAGTTGAGGCCTAGAAAATTGATTTAGGTGGGTATATGACACAGAAGACTCTTTGGTGTTGAAGATGGAATATCTGACATTTTGTATACTATAGGGATAGAGGCCAGAAAAGGAATATGGTTTGATATATAAAAAGAAGAAAATTTGGGTTAGCATATGACAAAGAAGGGACTTTGGTTCCCACAGATTTGAGGGTCATACCACACATGCACTGTAAGACTCATAGAGGTAATTATGGAGCATTGAATCCAAATTGCTACATTTATCTAATCTCATAGATACGGATGAAGAAGACTGTGCTCCACCATCCATGTATTTTGCAAGATCCGGGCAAAACTTCACAGTATGAATGTCTCAACCTATCTGAGGTGAAGTGTGTGAGTGACAGTTATCCCCACAAATAGCTGTTATGTTTCCTGTTTGGCAACTTTTTTTGAATGTTGGTTTTATACCTCACCATCCAATGTAAGTAAGGAAATCTCCCCAGGAGCAATAATCACCCAGCAAACTCAAATCTACTGATCACATCTCAGTGAAAGGAATGGTAATTTGAAGTGACAGGTTTACCCTTGGTTATCCTTTATAAAAAATTTGTGTTTTAATAGGGCTTTTAGAATGGGCTGCTTACATAACAGGCCTAGCAGAAATGAGGATATACTAATGAGACAATTGTGTAGCTTGATCTATCAGAACAGTCAAATCATTGACGTCAACGTAATGAGTATTTCTCCAAAATCTCATGCCAGGTAAAGCAATGTTCTCTACCCAAAAGAAAACCTTGTCTCCTTAAAGAGATTTCACACAATTCCTACTATCAAACCACCTTGCCAGATAAGACTAACAATTAGACAATGATGGGTGAGCAAAGGGAGGGTAGATGCCCCCTCTGACCACAACTGCTTATATGTCAATACCCTGTCCCTCTAGCTAAACTCTAATCTCAGTTCAGGACTTCAGATGCAAGAGACTTGAAAGGGTCTCTGGATCTCTTTATCACTAGTTAATTGGATGCTTGCCTATAATTTTAGGAAATTAATTCATGATCATCATGTCAGGATTCAGGCAAACATGGCACTGGGCCTGTTGTTGAGTCCATACCAACTGATTCATCAGTAGTAGGTAGAGAGAGAGAGAGACGAGGCCTGATGTGGGAATGTAAACCTCAAAACCCACCCTCAGTGACATATATTTGCCACAAAGGCTATTTCCATACCAGCATGGTCACACCTCCTAATTTCCCAAACAGTTGCACTTCTTGGTAACTAAGTAAGTATTCAAGTACATGAGAGCCTGTTTTTCATTCCCTTTCATTAACTGTCACATTTCTCTAGAAGCCACCAACTGTCAGTAGTTTGTCAGTTAGAGGTACAGACTTCTGAGCCATCCCCCATAGTCAAAGATGCACTGTAGGAGGGCTCGAGAGTCGAACTGGCATACTCCTGACAGTTGGTGGCTTCTAGAGAAGTGTGAGAGTTAATGTGGATGGAAACCATACTGGCATATATTTGAGTGCTTAGTCACCAAGCATACTGGAATATGACCTGGCCTCATCTTACACAGGCCTTTGCATGCAATCACGATTGCTCTGTATTTGTGAGAGCAATGACTCTGTCATGTCTTGAGATCACAATTTCACTCTTGGCATCTGCAGCCTCAGACTCATAAAATCTTTTTAAATGCTCCCTGCAATGGTACCTGAGTCTTGAAGAGAGGGCTACAAATATCCCATTGCACATACTCTCATATTTTTTCCAGGATGACCAGTTGTGAATGTCTTTTTTAAACATAATCTACTGCACCAAGGTCTCTGAGGAGGTCTGAGAACTGCACTAATCTGTAGTTATCGAGGTATGAATGTAGAGTGAAGCTTGATACTTCATTCATTTAACAAAATAATAGTATGAGGTTCAATACTGGGACCTTGGATCTCCATAACCATGTGTTCTCGACAAAGCTTACAGCAGCAGGCATGTGTTGCTTTCTATAGAGTAGACCTTAAATTCACTCTTAAGGAGCTGATTATTCCCAGAAAGTTTGTACCACTATTGCATTCATGGACATATCTTTCTAGGTTGTTCATTAATATAGTATGCAATATTCTTAGTTTGGTACGACGACTGATGATCCTCCCAGGAGCACACCATGTAGGCTAGAGCAAAGGATGAAATACTGGGACTAAACTGGGAACTAGGATTTAGGACTTTGTTGAAGTTAGAGATCATTACTGCAAGCAAAGATTTCAGGCTACTATGGTGGCACTGCCTAAGGCTCATGATTTACACGCTACAGGATATGAAAACAGAAATATTGGGATGTATGTGGAATATCCAATAGACTAGGCCCTGGAAGAGAAAACAGAAAGTTTGTGTATAGAGAGTGGTAGTATAGTCAACATCTAGTCCTGTGCCTGTGGATAGGGCAAGTACTAGTGGCACTCTAATTGTTCCTTATAGCACTGAAATTGGGGGTGTATGAGATTTGGGACCATGATGAAGCCTGAAGGCCTCTGCTCTGAAGAATAAGTTGTTTGTCTAGGCTGGGGTACTGGTATAGATTCAGCAGTATGTGCAAAAACATTTATGATGAGTATGTTAGGGATAATTAACAGGCCTGACTCTGGAGAGGTCATGGGGAATCTGAGTACAGAGTTGGGTTGTATAGGCAGCACACAGTGTTCTGTGGCTAAGTGTTGTAACAGGAACTTCATGCAGGAACCAAGATCTTACCTATAGCAAAGAAGAACATGGTAGTACTAGTCTGAAGCAAAGGATTTTGTACATTGACAAAAGTTAGAAGTCACTATAAGGATGGGTGGTGGTGGTGCATGACTTTAATCATAGCACTTGGGAGGAAGAGGCAGGAAGATCTCTGTAAGTGTGAAGCCAACCTGGTCTACAGAGCGAGTGCAAACATAGACTTCAAAGTTACATAGAGAAGCCTTCTCTCGAATTAAAAATAGATAGATAGATAGACAGATAGGTAGATATAAGTAAGTCATTGCGAGTGAGAACAAGCACTATTCTAGGGATGCCACTAGATGGTCTGGACTCCACTAGTTTGGGAAAACAATTATCTTTGCAGAAGGGTGCATACCTCTATCGACTTTATAGGAGATATGGACAGGCTGGGCATGTGTGCAAGAACGTTGAGTGCAGAGGGAGCCTAGCTGTTCACTAAAGCATAGTAGAAGTTGTAGGGACTAAGCTTGTCTGCACATATTCAATCCTGTAGATGCCTAAAGCTCACAAATGGAAGGCAAATGTGTTTCAGGTAGGTCAGGCCGCATGTGGAAAAACAAGTATTCATGTTTGTGTTGGTTATTACTCACTATGCTAAACCCTGGAGGCCGAGCATGTGGGATGTCTAGGGACAAAGATAGGTGGCTTAATCATTTAAATGTCACTTGTGATTGAATGAAGGTAGAATGGTTCAAGTTGAGAGTATGGAAGTTGGATATAGCACAAAGGAATAGGCTAGGACAAGGTCAGTTGGAGGAACCAGAGTCTGCAGAAGCCTAGAGCCATCAAGTACAAGGAACTCATAGCCACACTAGTCATGGTCACTGGATGTTCGACCATTCTAGTTACGCCAGAAAATAAAATGTCAGATATGGATGTAAACACCAGGCTCACCCAGGAGGAGACCACAGGAAGTCTGTGTATTTATTGGTGTATTTTATGTGTCACAAGGCTTTCTGAAAGTAGATGTGGGTAGACAGGGCTAGGGTACGTCCCTATGGGAGCATAGATGTAGGCTACAGCCAAGGACAAAATGCTTGGCATAGGCTAGGGCCAAGGAATGGGGACCTTGTTGAATTCTAGGGGTCATTACAGCAAGGCTAGGAGTCCAGACATCTGTGCCAAACTGCGTGCAGCATGGGATTTATGTTATGCATGACATGAAAACAGAAATATTGGGTTGTGTTTGGAGTTTCAGTAACTAGATTCTGGGGAGTAGATGGGAAGTTTGTGTATAGAGTGCCATGGTATAGTGAACATCTAGTCCTGTGGCCATAGATAGGATAACTATTGTAGAAATACTAAATGTTAATTATAGAACATGAATAGATGGAGGGCTGTGCTGGGGTGTGAGATTTTACACCCTACTGAATCCTAGAGGCACCTGTTATGTGTTATAGTTTGTCTATGTAGGCTAGAGTACTGTGATCAATTCAGCAAGTTGTAGAAAATCATGTATGATGAGTACATTTGGTCTTAGTCTACAGGCTTGACTCTGGGGAGTACATGGGTATTCTGGGTAATCTGGGTATTAAGTTGTGTTGTATAGGTAGCCTAGAGTGTCCTTTGTGTAAGTGTTGTTTCAGGAGATTCATGCAGGACACTATATGTTGCATTCAGCCTAAGAGACCATGGTGGGACTAAGATGGAACAAAGGATTTGGAACCCTACCAACAGCTAGAAGTCACTACTATTGAAATCTAGGGATGACACTGGATGTTCCATCCAGTCTGGACTCCACTGGATTAGAAAAACAATGATAGGATGCAGAGCAGTGCTCTGAAATCTAGACGATGGAGGAGTATTCTGATAGTCTGGGGATAGAATGGTCATGTAGGGCAGCCACAACTCCTCTGGTTCTATGAGAGACTGATAGTCTTTGTGGGAATCTAGATGCTGTCAACAGCACAGAAAAAGTTGATGGGTCTAAGAATGCCGGAGATTGCTATAGAGGCAGCTGGAGAAGACCAGGACACTGGTTGTTGCAACTTGGGTAGATCAAGCCCTCTATGTACAAAGTACTGAGTGGGTAACTAAACTAAACAAGTTAAAACCTGGGAAGACATAGAAAATCTGAATAAGGAATAACGCTCTATACTGTACTTAAAGTGTCCCGTGGATGTATTGGTGCAGGGTAAGTGCTAGCAAAGCCTAGATGTTCACGACAGAAAAGGAGGATTCCTGAGAATAGTCTGAGCTGAGTTATTTGGGACAATACTCCCTAGAAGACCCTTGACTCAAGAGGCAAACAGCCAGATTATGCAGGCGTGCTAGATGTTAAACTCAAGCTAGATGCAGATGGATATGGAAAACAAGTATTGGTTGGTGGCTTATATAAGAAGCCAGTTCCTGGAGGAGAACATTAGGAATGTGGTAGAGTAGGGTGCTGCAGGTAACACAGAGGGTACTGTGGGTGGGTGAAGGTAGCAACTTGTCTGCTGCATGTATGTCGGCAATCGCACACGTGGAAGGCCAAGACATGGGATTTCCGAAATTATAGAAGCCTAGATATTGCTACTTAGGTGATCAAACTAAATTTGTATAATGACTTTGGGAAAGAGTCTAGATCCAGGTAGAGATAGAATATGAAATATCTGGTTGTGAGGGAGTGAGTACTTACCAGGCCATACCATGGTGGAGGACTCAGGAATACAGAATTTGGATTCGGGTAAGATAGCAAAATGAGTACTATATGTAGATTCAAGCAGCGCAGGTCCTTGTAGGACAATGTATGTTGGTTGGAGGACAGGAGTAGATGCTGGGATTAAGCCCTCGCATTTGGAACTCTGTTGAATCCTGTGAGCATTACTACAACATGCAAGAATATCAGTGGCAAAAACTAGACTTGGACACTTGTAGTGACTTATGATCTGTTTGTTGGCATATGGGGAAACGCTATCTGGTAAGGGAAATATTCTGGGCTTGGTCTTTGGGGAAGATATGGAAAGTCTGGATTGGAAATGGAGTTGTGAAAGCAGGGCAACTATTTCATGCATGGGTGTAGGTGTGTTAAATTCAGGGGAGCCTAACTGTTGACTATACCAAAGAAGGAGTTGCTGGACCTAGTCTTGGCTGAAGGCTTTGAAAACCTTCACAGGCCTAAAATTTGCAAATGCAAGGCACATGAGGCAGCTGTAAGTCAGACAGCAAGTGGAAAATCAAATATTCATTTGTGTGTAGTGGGTTACTCAATTGGCTAAAGTTGGGTCCTGGTGGTTGTGGGATGTCTGGTTGTATAATGAAGTGGTTTAGGCATCGGTATCATCCTGCAGATGGATTCAGGTAGGATGGTTACTGTTGGGAATGTAGATGCTGGATACAGCACAAAAGAATGTGCTAGGACAAGGCCAGTTGGAGGGAAAGTGCCAGCAGAAGCTTAGAACTATCTATCAAAGCACGGCAGGACTAAGATGGAGCCTAGGGTTTGGAACTCAGCAAACAGCCAAAAGTCACTGTAAGTGTGAGAAAACAGCTCTTTTAGAGTTCTCACTGGATGTTTCATCAGGTCTGGACTCTACTGGAGTAGGAAAAGAATTATCTGCTCGAAAGGTGCACTTACTTCTCTTGGCATTGTAGAAGGATTTGGACAGTCTTGGCATGCTGTGATATTATGTAGTCAGCCAGAGATCCTGTGGTTTGATGAGGTTGGGGTTGTCTCAGTGGGAATGTATATGTTGTCTACAGCACAGGAGGATTTGATGGGACTAGGAATCCTATATGCTATGAATATGTTTTATTACCATTGGTTATTCAAGAAGATGCTTTGGGCAATCGATTAGTAGAATATAGCCAGGCAGGAAATCTGAACAGAGATATAGAGAGAAAGTAGGCAGAGTCAGGGAGATGCCATGTAGCTGCTGAAGGAGAAAACCAGCAGCTACCAGTGAGAGCCTTACTGGTATGGATCATAATGATACATAGATATACAAAAGGGAATCCCACATCAATATGAGCTATGTTTGGAGGGATGTGGAAAAACAGTATTTGGAACAGGAAATATTCACTAGGTTCGAACTTTAGGAGGACACGATAACTTTTCATAAGGAGTGGGGTTATTCCATTAGCCAGTACAGGTATGATAAGTGTTGGGGAACTCTCAGTGTTGGCTACAGAATAGTAGTAGCTGGTGGGATCATGCTGTGTTTTGAGATTTGTGTCCCTAAAACATGCCACAAATCACTACTGCAGAGTGCAAGGGTCCATTCTTTGATGGGACAGGGACTATTCAATCTAGGATAAATTCCACTGAATATGGAAAACCAATTACAGAGTATGGATATCTTCACCTGGATAAATCCTGGAGGGGGACATAGGAAGTCTGGGTATGGTGTGAAGAGGTATGGGCAACTCTAAGACCCCTGTTGGTTTATCTAAATAGGATTATATCTGGCTGTAGCCCAGATGTTCTCTATAATATAGGAAAAATGTTCTAAATAGGCTGCAACATGTTGAAGCCTAAAATTCACTACTATAAGGCAAGGAGTCCAGACCAAGATTGAACATTTCTTATGGTTTCCAGGTTATACATAACAGAATGTTAAAAATCAAGTGTCTAATACTGTGTGATATTCTCAATAGGCTAGACACCAGAAGATAGGAGAACCCTGGTTATGGACAGGGTTTATGTTGGTTGTAGAAAGCCTCCTTAGGTGAGTGAGTATATTAAAGGAGGCTGTATGCTCACCACAGTAAAAGAGATATTGAGGCTAGGCTGGGTCACCTGACTTGGTATAAGGTGGAAGCCTGGAGGCCATGATTTGTTGCTACACAGCCAGACAAGATATGGACACTGGTTTGCGTATATTCATTAGGTACAGAGGAATGTGGAGATGCAAGTATTCGTGTGTGTGTGTGTGTGTGTGTGTGTGTGAATGTGTGTGTGAGTGTGTGTGTGTGTGTGTACGGTCAACAGGCTAAGCCATGGAGTAGGAATGTTATTTGGGAATGATTTTAGGGAAGACATTCAAGATACTAGCCAAAGATTGAGGCGGATATTTTGGACTAAACCATTGACAGGGATAGTATTGTTGAAGAATTTGGAGAAGCAAATGATCTGTCATGTGTTCTACCACAACAAAGGTAGATATGTAAAAAAGGTTGAGGTGGAAAATTTGCCTTAGAGTTATTAAACAAAGTCTCCATCTAAACCCAAACTCTCTTTGCCTTCTCAATATCTTCCCCCTATCATCAAAGTGTCAGGAGTGGTACAGTCCACTATTTGTTCCTTCCTTCCCCAGGCATTCTTGTGGGTCAGAACCAGGCTTTGTGATGTCAGAGCACAAGCTCACCTACTATTGGTCGAGACCTTGATGATGACTCAGGTCTGAGGGTGTGGCCTTCCCTACTCTGCCAGTTGTTCACAGCCCCTCGAGGGAGAAACAACACGCGCTCACGCGACTTGGTGATGGAGAGTCTAGCAAAGGAACCTAAGGAATCACTGTCCGACATGGACCTCCCAACATCCAGTAGTGATGTTCCGATGGCAGCGAATGGGCCAATCCTTATGGTGAAGACAAAGGCAGCTCTAAAGCAGTATCCACCTTACATGTCGTGCGGAAAGGTGAGTTGACGAACCCTACTGGAGCTCCCTCCTCTACTCATTTACTCTTACCTAAAGTCACTACCTCTCTCCTTCCTGGCATAAATCCCTTATCAATTCTCACCTCTTCCGACAAAGTGTCCTTCACATGCCTCTCCTGACTTCTCCCTCTATTAACTAATTCTTGTGTTCACCTCTTGCCATTCCAGGCACACAAGAAAAGCAAACACCGGAAGCACTCCTCAAAGAAGAGGAACAAGAGAAAGAGATAGGCCGAAGAGGCAGCTGCCCTCGAACGGAAGAAAATCAAAGTGAAAGCTGTTACTGCAATGCCTGAACCTAAGGAGGAGGAGCCTGAAAAGGAAGCCGAGGTGCACACTACTGGAGAAGCAAGCGTGGTCGCAGCAGCTGATGAGGGGGAGAGCCAATAAGATGGCTATCATGAAGACGGGGAATGCCCAAATATGACAAAGAAAATTGCATTGGTATAAATTTCTTAAATTGAAAATAAATTCAATTTAGTTGAAAAGCTATGTGTCTTTTACAGTGACTAAAGGCGAAACCAGGAAAGGGAAGGAAACATGATGGTTATAGGAGAAGAGAGGGAAGATGGGTGGGTGAATGGCAATGGAGAGATTTGTTCTTCACTAGGTTTGGGACAGTCATAGTGGGTTCATGGAAAGAGGGGGAGTTTGGGTTGGTAGAAGACAAGGGAGGGATTTGGGTCTACAAAGGTTTGGGCATTAATTGTGGGTGCATAAAAGAGGCGAGTTTGTGTGGGAAGAAGACAAGGGAGGGATTAGGGTCTCCAAAATTTTGTGGCTTTAACGGTGAGAGCATGGAAAGAGAGGGAGTTTTGGTGGGTAGGAGACAAGGGAGGGATTTGTGTCTCCAAAGGTTTGGGCATCAATGGTGGGTGCATGGAAGACGGGGAGTTTGGGTGGGAAGAAGACAAGGGAGGGATTTGGGTCTCCAAAGAATTGGTCATCAATGGTGGGTGCATGGAAGAGGGGGAGTTAGGGTGGATAGAAGACAAGGAAGGGATTTGTGTCTCCAAAGGATTTGGGCAGTAATGGTGAGTGCATGAAAAGAAAGGGAACTTGGGTTGGTAGAAGACAAGGGAGGGATTTGTGTCTCCAAAGGTTTGGGCATCACTTGTGGGTGCATGGAAGAAAGGGATTTTGGGTGTGTAGGAGACAAGGGAGGGATTTTTGTCTCCAAAAGTTTGGGCATCATTGGTGGGTGCCTGGACGAGGGGGATTTTTGGGCCGTAATGGTGAGTGCATGAAAAGTAAGGGAGCATGGGTGGGTAGAAGACAAGGGAGGGATTTCGGTCTCCAAAGGTTTGGGCAACAATGGTGGGTGCATGGAAGAGGGGAGTTAGGGTGGGAAGAAGACAAGGTTGGGATTTGGGTCTCCAAAGGTTTGGGCAACAATGTTGGGTGCATGGAAGAGGGGGAGTTTGGGTGGGAAGAAGACAAGGGAGGGATTTGGGTTTCCATATGTTTGGAGCAGTAATGGTGAGTGCATGGAAAGAGAGGGAGTTTGGGTGGGTAGAAGACACGGGAGGGATTTGGGTCTCCAAAGGTTTGGGCATCAATTGTGGGTGCATGGAAGAGAGGGAGTTTGGGTGGGTAGGAAAAAAGGGAGGGATTTGTGTCTCCAAAATTGGGCATCAATGGTGGGTGCCTTGAAGAGGGGGATTTTGTGTGGGTAGAAGACAAGGGAGGGATTTGTGTCTCCAAAATTTTGGGGCAGTAATGGTGAGAGCTTGGAAAGAGTGGGAATATGGGTGGGTAATGCCAGGGAAGGGAGTTGGATCTCATATACTTTGAAGAGTGTAATGATGGGTAAATGATAAGAGACATTTGGGTGGGTACATGACAAGGGAAGGATTTGATTCTCAAATACTCAGGTGGCAGAAATCATGAGTATCTGTTAAGAGAGGAGTTTGGGTTATTATATGAAGGGTGGGATTAGGGTCTCAGAAAGATGGGGTCAGAAATGGTGGATATATAGCAACAGAGGGAGTATGCTGGGTAAATGACAAGGGAGGGATTTGGGTCTTATACACTTTAGGGGCAGCAATGGTGAGTATGTAGCAAGAGAAATACTTTGGATGGGCATACGACAATGGAGAGATTAGGGTCTCACAAAGCCGGTGGCAAAATGATGGGTATATGCCCAGAGAGGAGTTTGGGTAGCGGTATGACCAGGGGGTGTTTGGGTCTCTTAAGGTTTGTGGCAGAAATAATTGGTATATTTCATGAAACAGAGTTTGGGTGGGTATATGTCAAGAGAGGGGGTTTTGTTGGGCTTATAAACATGGATATATTTGGGTCTGACATGTTTGGGGGAAGAAATGGTGGTTACATCACAAGACAGGAAATTGTGTGGTTACATGCAAATAGAAGAATTTTCAGTGGGAATATGGCAAGAGAAGGATTTGGGTCACAGAAGGATGGGGGCAGACATGGTGGATATATGGCTAGCGAGGGAGTTTGGGTGAGTACATGACATGGGGCAGATTGGGCCATCACAACGTTTGGGGGAAGAAATGGTGGAAACATTATAAGAGAGAGTATTAGGTTTGGTGTATGGCTAAGGAGGAATGAGTGTCTTGGAAGGATGGGTCCAGAAATAGTGGGTACATGGCGAGAGAGGGAGTTCACTTGGTTGAATGAAAGGGAGAGATTTGTGTCTGATAAGGTTTTAGGGAAGAAATATTGGCTATAGGGCAAGAGAGGTAGTGTGGATAGGCAGATGAAAAGGAGGGATGTGGACTCATAAGGATGAAGGCAGCAACAGTGGTGAGAGAGAGAGAGAGAGAGAGAGAGAGAGAGAGAGAGAGAGAGAGATTGGGTTGGTATATGATATGGGAGAGATTATGGTTTTTCAAAGTTTGATGGCAGATAAACAATTTTCATGAATTTACGATAAAGATGGATTTGATTGCGTGTATTGTATGAACCACACCTTGAACTCAAATTTCAAGTTGTGGCCTAGAAAATTGATTTAGGTGGGTATATGACACAGAAGACTCTTTGGTGTTGAAGATGGAAAATCTGACATTTTGTATACTATAGGGATAGAGGCCAGAAAAGGAATATGGTTTGATATATAAAAAGAAGAAAATTTGGGTTACCATATGACAAAGAAGGGACTTTGGTTCCCACAGATTTGAGGGTCATACCACACATGCACTGTAAGACTCATAGAGGTAATTATGGAGCATTGAATCCAAATTGCTACATTTATCTAATCTCATAGATACCGATGAAGAAGACTGTGCTCCACCATCCATGTATTTTGCAAGATCCGGGCAAAACTTCACAGTATGAATGTCTCAACCTATCTGAGGTGAAGTGTGTGAGTGACAGTTATCCCCACAAATAGCTGTTATGTTTCCTGTTTGGCAACTTTTTTTGAATGTTGGTTTTATACCTCACCATCCAATGTAAGTAAGGAAATCTCCCCAGGAGCAATAATCACCCAGCAAACTCAAATCTACTGATCACATCTCAGTGAAAGGAATGGTAATTTGAAGTGACAGGTTTACCCTTGGTTATCCTTTATAAAAAATTTGTGTTTTAATAGGGCTTTTAGAATGGGCTGCTTACATAACAGGCCTAGCAGAAATGAGGATATACTAATGAGACAATTGTGTAGCTTGATCTATCAGAACAGTCAAATCATTGACGTCAACGTAATGAGTATTTCTACAGAAATCTCATGCCATGTAAAGCAATGTTCTCTACCCAAAGGAAAACCTTGTCTCCTTAAAGAGATTTCACACAATTCCTACCATCAAACCACCTTGCCAGATAAGACTAACAATTAGACAATGATGGGTGAGCTAAGGGGGGGTAGATGCCACCTCCTGACCACAACTGCTTATATGTCAATACCCTGTCCCTCTAGCTAAACTCTAATCTCAGTTCAGGACTTCAAGATGCAAGAGACTTGAAAGGGTCTCTGGATCTCTTTATCACTAGTTAATTGGATGCTTGCCTATAATTTTAGGAAATTAATTCATGATCATCATGTCAGGATTCAGGCAAACACGGCACTGGGCCTGTTGTTGAGTCCATACCAACTGATTCATCAGTAGTAGGTAGAGAGAGAGAGAGACGAGGCCTGATGTGGGAATGTAAACCTCAAAACCCACCCTCAGTGACATATATTATCCACAAAGGCTATATGCATTCCAGCATGGTCACACCTCCTAATTTCCCAAACAGTTGCACTTCTTGGTAACTAAGTAAGTATTCAAGTACATGAGAGCCTGTTTTTCATTCCCTTTCATTAACTGTCACATTTCTCTAGAAGCCAGCAACTGTCAGTAGTTTGTCAGTTAGAGGTACAGACTTCTGAGCCATCCCCCATAGTCAAAGATGCACTGTAGGAGGGCTCGAGAGTTTAACTGGCAAACTCCTGACAGTTGGTGGCTTCTAGAGAAGTGTGAGAGTTAATGTGGATGGAAACCATACTGGCATATATTTGAGTGCTTAGTCACCAAGCATACTGGAATATGACCTGGCCTCATCTTACACAGGCCTTTGCATGCAATCACGATGGCTCTGTATTTGTGAGAGCAATGACTCTGTCATGTCTTGAGATCACAATTTCACTCTTGGCATCTGCAGCCTCAGACTCATAAAATCTTTTTAAATGCTCCCTGCAATGGTACCTGAGTCTTGAAGAGAGGGCTACAAATATCCCATTGCACATACTCTCATTTTTTTTCCAGGATGACCAGTACTGAATGTCTTTTTTAAACATAATCTACTGCACCAAGGTCTCTGAGGAGGTCTGAGAACTGCACTAATCTGTAGTTATCGAGATATGAATGTAGAGTGAAGCTTGATACTTCATTCATTTAACAAAATAATAGTATGAGGTTCAATACTGGGGCCTTGGATCTCCATAACCATATGTTCTCGACAAAGCTTACAGCAGCAGGCATGTGTTGCATTCTATAGAATAGACCTTAAATTCACTCTTAAGGAGCTGATCATTCCCAGAAAGTTTGTACCACTATTGCATTCATGGACATATCTTTCTAGGTTGTTCATTAATATAGTATGCAATATTCTTAGTTTGGTACGACGACTGATGATCCTCCCAGGAGCACACCATGTAGGCTAGAGCAAAGGATGAAATACTGGGACTAAACTGGGAACTAGGATTTAGGACTTTGTTGAAGTTAGAGATCATTACCGCAAGGCAAAGATTTCAGGCTACTATGGTGGCACTGCCTAAGGCTCATGATTTACACGCTACAGGATACGAAAACAGAAATATTGGGATGTATGTGGAATATCCAATAGACTAGGCCCTGGAAGAGAACACAGAAAGTTTGTGTATAGAGAGGGGTAGTATAGTCAACATCTAGTCCTGTGCCTGTGGATAGGGCAAGTACTAGTGGCACTCTAATTGTTCCTTATAGCACTGAAATTGGGGGTGTATGAGATTTGGGACCATGATGAAGCCTGAAGGCCTCTGCTCTGAAGTATAAGTTGTTTGTCTAGGCTGGGGTACTGGTATAGATTCAGCAGGATGTGCAAAAACATTTATGATGAGTATGTTAGGGATAATTAACAGGCCTGACTCTGGAGAGGTCATGGGGAATCTGAGTACAGAGTTGGGTTGTATAGGCAGCACACAGTGTTCTGTGGCTAAGTGTTGTAACAGGAACTTCATGCAGGAACCAAGATCTTACCTATAGCAAAGAAGAACATGAAGCAAAGGATTTCGGACATTGACAAAAGTTAGAAGTCACTACAAGGATGGGTGGTGGTGGTGCATGACTTTAATCATAGCACTTGGGAGGCAGAGGCAGGAGGATCTCTGTGAGTGTGAAGCCAACCTGGTCTACAGAGCTAGTGCAAAAATAGACTTCAAAGTTACGTAGAGAAGCCTTCTCTCGAATTAAAAATAGATAGATAGATAGACAGATAGGTAGATATAAGTAAGTCATTGCGAGGGAGAACTAGCACTATTCTAGGGATGCCACTAGATTGTCTGGACTCCACTAGTTTGGGAAAACAATTATCTCTGCAGAAGGGTGCATACCTCTATAGTCTTTGTAGGAGGATATGGACAGTCTGGGCATGTGTGCAAGAACGTTGAGTGCAGAGGGAGCCTAGCTGTTCACTAAAGCATAGTAGAAGTTGCTGGGCCTAAGCTTGTCTGCACACATTCAAACCTGTAGATGCCTAAAGCTCGCAAATGGAAGGCAAATGTGGTTCTAGTAGGTCAGGCTGCATGTGGAAAAACAAGTATTCATGTTTGTGTTGGTTATTACTCACTAGGCTAAACCCTGGAGGCCGAGCATGTGGGATGTCTAGGGACAAAGATAGGTGGCTTAATCATTTAAATGTCACTTGTGATTGAATGAAGGTAGAATGGTTCAAGTTGAGAGTATGGAAGTTGGATATAGCACAAAGGAATAGGCTAGGACAAGGTCAGTTGGAGGAACCAGAGTCTGCAGAAGCCTAGAGCCATCAAGTACAAGGAACTCATAGAAACACTAGTCATGGTCACTGGATGTTCGACCATTCTAGTTACGCCAGAAAATAAAATGTCAGATAGGGATGTAAACACCAGGCTCACCCAGGAGGAGACCACAGGAAGTCTGTGTATTTATTGGTGTATTTTATGTGTCACAAGGCTTTCTGAAAGTAGATGTGGGTAGACAGGGCTAGGGTACATCCCTATGGGAGCATAGATGTAGGCTACAGCCAAGGACAAAATGCTTGGCATAGGCTAGGGCCAAGGAATGGGGACCTTGTTGAATTCTAGGGGTCATTACAGCAAGGCTAGGAGTCCAGACATCTGTGCCAAACTGCATGCAGCATGGGATTTATGTGTTGCATGACATGAAAACAGAAATATTGGGTTGTGTTTGGAGTTTCAGTAACTAGACTCTGGGGAGTGGATGGGAAGTTTGTGTATAGAGTGCCATGGTATAGTGAACATCTAGTCCTGTGGCCATAGATAGGACAACTATTGTAGAAATACTAAATGTTAACTATAGCACATGAATAGTTGAAGGGCTGTGCTGGGGTGTGAGATTTTACACCCTACTGAATCCTAGGGGCACCTGTTATGTGTTATAGTTTGTCTATGTAGGCTAGAGTACTGTGATCAATTCAGCAAGTTGTAGAAAATCATGTAGGATGAGAACATTTGGTGTTAGTCTACAGGCTTGACTCTGGGGAGTACATGGGTATTCTGGGTAATCTGGATATTAAGTTGTGTTGTATAGGTAGCCTAGAGTGTCCTGTGTGTAAGTGTTGTTTCAGGAGATTCATGCAGGACACTATATGTTGCATTCAGCCTAAGAGACCATGGTGGGACTAAGATGGAACAAAGGATTTGGAACCCTACCAACAGCTAGAAGTCACTACTATTGAAATCTAGGGATGACACTGGATGTTCCATCCAGTCTGGACTCCACTGGATTAGAAAAACGATGATAGGATGCAGAGCAGTGCTCTGAAATCTAGACGATGGAGGAGTATTCTGATAGTCTGGGGATAGAATGGTCATGTAGGGCAGCCACAACTCCTCTGGTTCTATGAGAGACTGATAGTCTTTGTGGGAATCTAGATGCTGTCAACAGCACAGAAAAAGTTGATGGGTCTAAGAATGCCGGAGTTTGCTATAGAGGCAGCTGGAGAAGACCAGGACACTGGTTGTTGCAACTTGGGTAGATCAAGCCCTCTATGTACAAAGTACTGAGTGGGTAAGTAAACTAAACAAGTTAAAACCTGGGAAGATATAGAAAATCTGAATAAGGAATAATGCTCTATACTGTACCTAAAGTGTCCCGTGGATGTATTAGTGCAGGGTAAGTGCTAGCAAAGACTAGATGTTCACGACAGAAAAGGAGGATTCCTGAGAATTGTCTGAGCTGAGTTATTTGGGACCATACTCCCTAGAAGACCCTTGACTCAAGAGGCAAACAGCCAGATTATGCAGGGGTGCTGGCTGTTAAACTCAAGCTAGATGCAGATGGATATGTAAAACAAGTATTGGTTGGTGGCTTATATAAGAAGCCAGTTCCTGGAGGAGAACATTAGGAATGTGGTAGAGTAGGGTGCTGCAGGTAACACAGAGGGTACTGTGGGTGGGTGAAGGTAGCAACTTGTCTGCTGCATGTATGTCGGCAATCGCACACGTGGAAGGCCAAGACATGGGATTTCCGAAATTATAGAAGCCTAGATATTGCTACTTAGGTGATCAAACTAAATTTGTATAATGACTTTGGGAAAGAGGCTAGATCCAGATAGAGATAGAATATGAAATATCTGGTTGTGAGGGAGTGAGTACTTACCAGGCCATACCATGGTGGAGGACTCAGGAATACAGAATTTGGATTCGGGTAAGATAGTTAGCAAAATGAGTACTATATGTAGATTCAAGCAGCGCAGGTCCTTGTAGGACAATGTATGTTGGTTGGAGGACAGGAGTAGATGCTGGGATTCGGCCCTCACATTTGGAACTCTGTTGAATCCTGTGAGCATTACTACAACATGCAAGAATATCAGTGGCAAAAACTAGACTTGGACACTTGTAGTGACTTATGATCTGTTTGTTGGCATATGGGGAAACGCAATCTGGTAGGGGAAATATTCTGGGCTTGGTCTTGGGGAAGATATGGAAAGTCTGGATTGGAAATGGAGTTGTGAAAGCAGGGCAACTATTTCATGCATGGGTGTAGGTGTGTTAAATACAGCGGAGCCTAACTGTTGACTATACCAAAGAAGGAGTTGCTGGACCTAGTCTTGGCTGAAGGCTTTGAAAACCTTCACAGGCCTAAAATTTGCAAATGCAAGGCAGATGAGGCAGCTGTAAGTCAGACAGCATGTGGAAAATCAAATATTCACTTGTGTGTAGTGGGTTACTCAATTGGCTAAAGTTGGGTCCTGGTGGTTGTGGGATGTCTGGTTATATAATGAAGTGGTTTAGGCATCGGAATCATCCTGCAGATGGATTCAGGTAGGATGGTTACTGTTGGGAATGTAGATGCTGGATACAGCACAAAAGAATGTGCTAGGACAAGGCCAGTTGGAGGGAAAGTGCCAGCAGAAGCTTAGAACTATCTATCAAAGCACGGTAGGACTAAGATGGAGCCTAGGGTTTGGAACTCAGCAAACAGATAAAAGTCACTATAAGTGTGAGAAAACAGCTCTTTTAGAGTTCTCACTGGATGTTTCATCAGGTCTGGAGTCTACTGGAGTAGGAAAAGAATTATCTGCTCGAAAGGTGCACTTACTTCTCTTGGCATTGTAGAAGGATTTGGACAGTCTTGGCATGCTGTGATATTATGTAGTCAGCCAGAGATCCTGTGGTTTGATGAGGTTGGGGTTGTCTCAGTGGGAATGTATATGTTGTCTACAGCACAGGAGGATTTGATGGGACTAGGAATCCTATATGCTATGAATATGTTTTATTACCATTGGTTATTCAAGAAGATGCTTTGGGCAATCGATTAGTAGAATATAGCCAGGCAGGAAATCTGAACAGAGATATAGAGAGAAAGTAGGCAGAGTCAGGGAGATGCCATGTAGCTGCTGAAGGAGAAAACCAGCAGCTACCAGTGAGAGCCTTACTTGTATGGATCATAATGATACATAGATATACAAAAGGGAAACCCACATCAATATGAGCTATGTGTGGAGGGATGTGGAAAAACAGTATTTGGAACAGGAAATATTCACTAGGTTCGAACTTTAGGAGGACACGATAACTTTTCATAAGGAGTGGGGTTATTCCATTAGCCAGTACAGGTATGATAAGTGTTGGGGAACTCTCAGTGTTGGCTACAGAATAGTAGTAGCTGGTGGGATCATGCTGTGTTTTGAGATTTGTGTCCCTAAAACATGCCAAAAATCACTACTGCAGAGTGCAAGGGTCCATTCTTTGATGGGACAGGGACTATTCAATCTAGGATAAATTCCACTGAATATGGAAAACCAATTACAGAGTATGGATATCTTCACCTGGATAAATCCTGGAGGGGGACATAGGAAGTCTGGGTATGGTGTGAAGAGGTATGGGCAACTCTAAGACCCCTGTTGGTTTATCTAAATAGGATTATATCTGGCTGTAGCCCAGATGTTCTCTATAATATAGGAAAAATGTTCTAAATAGGCTGCAACATGTTGAAGCCTAAAATTCACTACTATAAGGCAAGGAGTCCAGACCAAGATTGAACATTTCTTATGGTTTCCAGGTTATACATAACAGAATGTTAAAAATCAAGTGTCTAATACTGTGTGATATTCTCCATAGGCTAGACACCAGAAGATAGGAGAACCCTGGTTATGGACTGGGCTTATGTTGGTTGTAGAAAGCCTCCTTAGGTGAGTGAGTATATTAAAGGAGGCTGTATGCTCACCACAGTAAAAGAGATATTGAGGCTAGGCTGGGTCACCTGACTTGGGATAAGGTGGAAGCCTGGAGGCCATGATTTGTTGCTACACAGCCAGACAAGATATGGACACTGGTTTGCGTATATTCATTAGGTACAGAGGAATGTGGAGATGCAAGTATTCATGTGTGTGTGTGTGTGTGTGTGTGTATGTGTGAGTGAGTGTGTGTGTGTACAGTCAACAGGCTAAGCCATGGAGTAGGAATGTTGTTTGGGAATGATTTTAGGGAAGACATTCAAGATACTAGCCAAAGATTGAGGCGGACATTTTGGACTAAACCATTGACAGGGATAGTATTGTTGAAGAATTTGGAGAAGCAAATGATCTGTCATGTGTTCTACCACAACAAAGGTAGATATGTAAAAAAGGTTGAGGTGGAAAATTTGCCTTAGAGATATTAAACAAAGTCTCCATCTAAACCCAAACTCTCTTTGCCTTCTCAATATCTTCCCCCTATCATCAAAGTGTCAGGAGTAGTACAGTCCACTATTTGTTCCTTCCTTCCCCAGGCATTCTTGTGGGTCAGAACCAGGCTTTGTGATGTCAGAGCACAAGCTCACCTACTATTGGTCGAGACCTTGATGATGACTCAGGTCTGAGGGTGTGGCCTTCCCTACTCTGCCAGTTGTTCACAGCCCCTCGAGGGAGAAACAACACGCGCTCACGCGACTTGGTGATGGAGAGTCTAGCAAAGGAACCTAAGGTATCACTGTCCGACATGGACCTCCCAACATCCAGTAGTGATGTTCCGATGGCAGCGAACGGGCCAGTCCTTATGGTGAAGACAAAGGCAGCTCTAAAGCAGTATCCACCTTACATGTCGTGCGGAAAGGTGAGTTGACGAACCCTACTGGAGCTCCCTCCTCTACCCATTTACTCTTACCTAAAGTCACTACCTCTCTCCTTCCTGGCATAAATCCCTCATCAATTCTCACCTCTTCCGACAAAGTGTCCTTCACATGCCTCTCCTGACTTCTCCCTGTATTAACTAATTCTTGTGTTCACCTCTTGCCATTCCAGGCACACAAGAAAAGCAAACACCGGAAGCACTCCTCAAAGAAGAGGAACAAGAGAAAGAGGGAGACCAAAGAGGCAGCTGCCCTCAAACGGAAGAAAATCAAAGTGAAAGCTGTTACTGCAATGCCTGAACCTAAGGAGGAGGAGCCTGAAAAGGAAGCCGAGGTGCACACTACTGGAGAAGCAAGCGTGGTCGGAGCAGGCGATGAGGGGTAGAGCCAATAAGATGGCCATCATGAAGACGGGGAATGCCCAAATATGACAAAGAAAATTGCATTGGTATAAATTTCTTAAATTGAAAATAAATTCAATTTAGTTGAAAAGCTATGTGTCTTTTACAGCGACTAAAGGCGAAACCAGGAAAGGGAAGGAAAAATGATGGTTATAGGAGAAGAGAGGGAAGATGGGTGGGAGAATGGCAATGGAGAGATTTGTTCTTCACTAGGTTTGGGACAGTCATAGTGGGTTCATGGAAAGAGGGGGAGTTTGGGTTGGTAGAAGACAAGGGAGGGATTTGGGTCTACAAAGGTTTGGGCATTAATTGTGGGTGCATAAAAGAGGTGAGTTTGTGTGGGAAGAAGACAAGGGAGGTATTAGGGTCTCCAAAATTTTGTGGCTTTAACGGTGAGAGCATGGAAAGAGAGGGAGTGTTGGTGGGTAGGAGACAAGGGAGGGATTTGTGTCTCCAAAGGTTTGGGCATCAATGGTGGGTGCATGGAAGACGGGGAGTTTGGGTGGGAAGAAGACAAGGGAGGGATTTGGGTCTCCAAAGTTTTGGGGCAGTAATGGTGAGGGCATGAAAAGAAAGGGAGTTTGGGTGGGAAGATGACAAGGGAGGGATTTGGGTCTCCAAAGAATTGGTCATCAATGGTGGGTGCATGGAAGACGGGGAGTTAGGGTGGATAGAAGACAAGGAAGGGATTTGTGTCTCCAAAGGATTTGGGCAGTAATGGTGAGTGCATGAAAAGAAAGGGAACTTGGGTTGGTAGAAAACAAGGGAGGGATTTGTGTCTCCAAAGGTTTGGGCATCATTGTGGGTGCATGGAAGAAAGGGAATTTGGGTGTGTAGGAGACAAGGGAGGGATTTGTGTTTTTAAAGGTTTGGGCATCAATGATGGGTGCATGGAATAGGGGGAGTTTGGGTGGGAAGAAGACAAGGGAGGGATTTTTGTCTCCAAACGTTTGGGCATCATTGGTGGGTTCCTGGATGAGGGGGATTTTGGGGCAGTAATGGTGAGTGCATGAAAAGAAAGGGAGCATGGGTGGGTAGAAGACAAGGGAGGGATTTGGGTCTCCAAAGGTTTGGGCATCAATGGTGGGTGCATGAAAGTGGGGCTGTTTGGGTTGGAAGAAGACACGGGTGGGATTTGGGACTCCAAAGGTTTGGGCAACAATGGTGGGTGCATGGAAGAGGGGGAGTTCGGGTGGGAAGAAGACAAGTGAGGGATTTGGGTTTCCATATGTTTGGAGCAGTAATTTTGAGTGCATGGAAAGGGAGGGAGTTTGGGTGGGTAGAAGACAAGGGAGGGATTTGGGTCTCCAAAGGTTTGGGCATCAATTGTGGGTGCATAGAAGAGAGGGAGTTTTGGTGGGTAGGAAAAAAGGGAGGGATTTGTGTCTCCAAATGTTTGGGCATCAAGGGTGGGTGCCTTGAAGAGGGGGATTTTGTGTGGGTAGAAGACAAGGGAGGGGTTTGTGTCTCCAAAATTTTGGGCAGTAATGGTGAGAGCTTGGAAAGAGTGGGAATATGGGTGGGTAATGCCAGGGAAGGGAGTTGGATCTCATATACTTTGTAGAGTGTAATGATGGGTAAATGATAAGAGATATTTGGGTGGGTACATGACAAGGGAAGGATTTGATTCTCAAATACTCAGGTGGCAGAAATCATGAGTATCTGTTAAGAGAGGAGTTTGGGTTATTATATGAAGGGTGGGATTAGGGTCTCAGAAAGATGGGGTCAGAAATGGTGGATATATAGCAACAGAGGGAGTATGCTGGGTAAATGACAAGGGAGGGATTTGGGTCTTATACACTTTAGGGGCAGCAATGGTGAGTATGTAGCAAGAGAAATACTTTGGATGGGCATACGACAATGGAGAGATTAGGGTCTCACAAAGCTGGTGGCAAAATGATGGGTATATGCCCAGAGAGGAGTTTGGGTAGCTGTATGACCAGGGGGTGTTTGGGTCTCTTAAGGTTTGGGGCAGAAATAATTGGTATATTTCATGAAACAGAGTTTGGGTGGGTATATGTCAAGAGAGGGGGTTTGGTTGGGCTTATAAACATGGATATATTTGGGTCTGACATGTTTGGGGGAAGAAATGGTGTTTACATCACAAGACAGGAAATTGTGTGGTTACATGAAAATAGAAGAATTTTCAGTGGGCATATGGCAAGAGAAGGATTTGGGTCACAGCAGGATGGGGGCAGACATGGTGGATATATGGCTAGCGAGGGAGTTTGGGTGAGTACATGACATGGGGCAGATTGGGCCATCACAACGTTTGGGGGAAGAAATGGTGGAAACATTATAAGAGAGAGTATTAGGTTTGGTGTATGGCTAAGGAGGAATGAGTGTCTTGGAAGGATGGGTCCAGAAATAGTGGGTACATGGCGAGAGAGGGAGTTCACTTGGTTGAATGAAAGGGAGAGATTTGTGTCTGATAAGGTTTTAGGGAAGAAATATTGGCTATATGGCAAGAGAGGTAGTGTGGATAGGCAGATGACAAAGGAGGGATGTGGTCTCATAAGGATGAAGGCAGCAACAGTGGGGAGAGAGAGAGAGAGAGAGAGAGGGAGAGAGAGAGAGAGAGAGAGAGAGAGATTGGGTTGGTATATGATATGGGAGAGATTATGGTTTTTCAAAGTTTGATGGCAGATAAACAATTTTCATGAATTTACGATAAAGATGGATTTGATTGCGTGTATTGTGTGAACCACACCTTGAACTCAAATTTCAAGTTGAGGCCTAGAAAATTGATTTAGGTGGGTATATGACACAGAAGACTCTTTGGTGTTGAAGATGGAAAATCTGACATTTTGTATACTATAGGGATAGAGGCCAGAAAAGGAATATGGTTTGATATATAAAAAGAAGAAAATTTGGGTTACCATATGACAAAGAAGGGACTTTGGTTCCCACAGATTTGAGGGTCATACCACACATGCACTGTAAGACTCATAGAGGTAATTATGGAGCATTGAATCCAAATTGCTACATTTATCTAATCTCATAGATACCGATGAAGAAGACTGTGCTCCACCATCCATGTATTTTGCAAGATCCGGGCAAAACTTCACAGTATGAATGTCTCAACCTATCTGAGGTGAAGTGTGTGAGTGACAGTTATCCCCACAAATAGCTGTTATGTTTCCTGTTTGGCAACTTTTTTTGAATGTTGGTTTTATACCTCACCATCCAATGTAAGTAAGGAAATCTCCCCAGGAGCAATAATCACCCAGGAAACTCAAATCTACTGATCACATCTCAGTGAAAGGAATGGTAATTTGAAGTGACAGGTTTACCCTTGGTTATGCTTTATAAAAAATTTGTGTTTTAATAGGGCTTTTAGAATGGGATGCTTACATAACAGGCCTAGCAGAAATGAGGATATACTAATGAGACAATTGTGTAGCTTGATCTATCAGAACTGTCAAATCATTGACTTCAACGTAATGAGTGACCTGGCCTCATCTTACACAGGCCTTTGCATGCAATCACGATGGCTCTGTATTTGTGAGAGCAATGACTCTGTCATGTCTTGAGATCAAAATTTCACTCTTGGCATCTGCAGGCTCAGACTCATAAAATCTTTTTAAATGCTCCCTGCAATGGTACCTGAGTCTTGAAGAGAGGGCTACAAATATCCCATTGCACATACTCTCATTATTTTTCCAGGATGACCAGTTGTGAATGTCTTTTTTAAACATAATCTACTGCACCAAGGTCTCTGAGGAGGTCTGAGAACTGCACTAATCTGTAGTTATCGAGATATGAATGTAGAGTGAAGCTTGATACTTCATTCATTTAACAAAATAATAGTATGAGGTTCAATACTGGGGCCTTGGATCTCCATAAACATATGTTCTCGACAAAGCTTACAGCAGCAGGCATGTGTTGCTTTCTATAGAGTAGACCTTAAATTCACTCTTAAGGAGCTGATTATTCCCAGAAAGTTTGTACCACTATTGCATTCATGGACATATCTTTCTAGGTTGTTCAATAATATAGTATGCAATATTCTTAGTTTGGTACGACGACTGATGATCCTCCCAGGAGCACACCATGTAGGCTAGAGCAAAGATGAAATACTGGGACTAAAGTGGGAACTAGGATTTAGGACTTTGTTGAAGTTAGAGATCATTACTGCAAGGCAAAGATTTCAGGCTACTATGGTGGCACTGCCTAAGGCTCATGATTTACACGCTACAGGATATGAAAACAGAAATATTGGGATGTATGTGGAATATCCAATAGACTAGGCCCTGGAAGAGAACACAGAAAGTTTGTGTATAGAGAGGGGTAGTATAGTCAACATCTAGTCCTGTGCCTGTGGATAGGGCAAGTACTAGTGGCACTCTAATTGTTCCTTATAGCACTGAAATTGGGGGTGTATGAGATTTGGGACCATGATGAAGCCTGAAGGCCTCTGCTCTGAAGTATAAGTTGTTTGTCTAGGCTGGGGTACTGGTATAGATTCAGCAGGATGTGCAAAAACATTTATGATGAGTATGTTAGGGATAATTAACAGGCCTGACTCTGGAGAGGTCATGGGGAATCTGAGTACAGAGTTGGGTTGTATAGGCAGCACAGAGTGTTCTGTGGCTAAGTGTTGTAACAGGAACTTCATGCAGCAACCAAGATCTTACCTATAGCAAAGAAGAACATGAAGCAAAGGATTTCGGACATTGACAAAAGTTAGAAGTCACTACAAGGATGGGTGGTGGTGGTGCATGACTTTAATCATAGCACTTGGGAGGCAGAGGCAGGAGGATCTCTGTAAGTGTGAAGCCAACCTGGTCTACAGAGCTAGTGCAAAAATAGACTTCAAAGTTACGTAGAGAAGCCTTCTCTCGAATTAAAAATAGATAGATAGATAGACAGATAGGTAGATATAAGTAAGTCATTGCAAGGGAGAACAAGCACTATTCTAGGGATGCCACTAGATTGTCTGGACTCCACTAATTTGGGAAAACAATTATCTCTGCAGAAGGGTGCATACCTCTATAGTCTTTGTAGGAGGATATGGACAGTCTGGGCATGTGTGCAAGAACGTTTAGTGCAGAGGGAGCCTAGCTGTTCACTAAAGCATAGTAGAAGTTGCTGGGCCTAAGCTTGTCTGCACACATTCAAACCTGTAGATGCCTAAAGCTCGCAAATGGAAGGCAAATGTGGTTCTAGTAGGTCAGGCTGCATGTGGAAAAACACGTATTCATGTTTGTGTTGGTTATTACTCACTAGGCTAAACCCTGGAGGCCGAGCATGTGGGATGTCTAGGGACAAAGATAGGTGGCTTAATCATTTAAATGTCACTTGTGATTGAATGAAGGTAGAATGGTTCAAGTTGAGAGTATGGAATTTGGATATAGCACAAAGGAATAGGCTAGGACAAGGTCAGTTGGAGGAACCAGAGTCTACAGAAGCCTAGAGCCATCAAGTACAAGGAACTCATAGCCACACTAGTCATGGTCACTGGATGTTCGACCATTCTAGTTACGCCAGAAAATAAAATGTCAGATAGGGATGTAAACACCAGGCTCACCCAGGAGGAGACCACAGGAAGTCTGTGTATTTATTGGTGTATTTTATGTGTCACAAGGCTTTCTGAAAGTAGATGTGGGTAGACAGGGCTAGGGTACATCCCTATGGGAGCATAGATGTAGGCTACAGCCAAGGACAAAATGCTTGGCATAGGCTAGGGCCAAGGAATGGGGACCTTGTTGAATTCTAGGGGTCATTACAGCAAGGCTAGGAGTCCAGACATCTGTGCCAAACTGCATGCAGCATGGGATTTATGTTTTGCATGACATGAAAACAGAAATATTGGGTTGTGTTCGGAGTTTCAGGAACTAGACTCTGGGGAGTGGATGGGAAGTTTGTGTATAGAGTGCCATGGTATAGTGAACATCTAGTCCTGTGGCCATAGATAGGACAACTATTGTAGAAATACTAAATGTTAACTATAGCACATGAATAGATGGAGGGGCTGTGCTGGGGTGTGAGATTTTACACCCTACTGAATCCTAGAGGCACCTGTTATGTGTTATAGGTTGTCTATGTAGGCTAAAGTACTGTGATCAATTCAGCAAGTTGTAGAAAATCATGTATGATGAGTACATTTGGTGTTAGCCTACAGGCTTGACTCTGGGGAGTACATGGGTATTCTGGGAAATCTGGGTATTAAGTTGTGTTGTATAGGTAGCCTAGAGTGTCCTGTGTGTAAGTGTTGTTACAGGAGATTCATGCAGGACACTATATGTTGCATTCAGCCTAAGAGACCATGGTGGGACTAAGATGGAACAAAGGATTTGGAACCCTACCAACAGCTAGAAGTCACTACTATTGAAATCTAGGGATGACACTGGATGTTCCATCCAGTCTGGACTCCACTGGATTAGAAAAACAATGATAGGATGCAGAGCAGTGCTCTGAAATCAAGACGATGGAGGAGTATTCTGATAGTCTGGGGATAGAATGGTCATGTAGGGCAGCCACAACTCCTCTGGTTCTATGAGAGACTGATAGTCTTTGTGGGAATCTAGATGCTGTCAACAGCACAGAAAAAGTTGATGGGTCTAAGAATGCCGGAGATTGCTATGGAGGCAGCTGGAGAAGACAAGGACACTGGTTGTTGCAACTTGGGTAGATCAAGCCCTCTATGAACAAAGTACTCAGTGGGTAACTAAACTAAACAAGTTAAAACCTGGGAAGACATAGAAAATCTGAATAAGGAATAATGTTCTATATTGTACCTAAAGTGTCCCGTGGATGTACTAGTGCAGGGTAAGTGCTAGCAAAGCCTAGATGTTCACGACAGAAAAGGAGGATTCCTGAGAATAGTCTGAGCTGAGTTATTTGGGACCATACTCCCGAGAAGACCCTTGAATCAAGAGGCAAACAGCCAGATTATGCAGGGGTGCTGGCTGTTAAACTCAAGCTAGATGCAGATGGATATGGAAAACAAGTATTGGTTGGTGGCATATATAAGAAGCCAGTTCCTGGAGGAGAACATTAGGAATGTGGTGGAGTAGGGTGCTGCAGGTAACAGAGAGGGTACTGTGGGTGGGTGAAGGTAGCAACTTGTCTGCTGCATGTATGTCGGCAATCGCACACGTGGAAGGCCAAGATATGGGATTTCCGAAATTATAGAAGCCTAGATATTGCTACTTAGGTGATCAAACTAAATTTGTATAATGACTTTGGGAAAGAGGCTAGATCCAGGTAGAGATAGAATATGAAATATCTGGTTGTGAGGGAGTGAGTACTTACCAGGCCATACCATGGTGAAGGACTCAGGAATACAGAATTTGGATTCGGGTAAGATAGCAAAATGAGTACTATATGTAGATTCAAGCAGCGCAGGTCCTTGTAGGACAATGTATGTTGGTTGGAGGACAGGAGTAGATGCTGGGATTCGGCCCTCACATTTGGAACTCTGTTGAATCCTGTGAGCATTACTACAACATGCAAGAATATCATTGGCAAATCTAGACTTGGACACTTGTAGTGACTTATGATCTGTTTGTTGGCATATGGGGAAACGCTATCTGGTAGGGGAAATTTTCTGGACTTGGTCTTTAGGGAAGATATGGAAAGTCTGGATTGGAAATGGAGTTGTGAAAGCAGGGCAACTATTTCATGCATGGGTGTAGGTGTGTTAAATTAGGGTAGCCTAACTGTTGACTATACCAAAGAAGGAGTTGCTGGACCTAGTCTTGGCTGAAGGCTTTGAAAACCTTCACAGGCCTAAAATTTGCAAATGCAAGGCAGATGAGGCAGCTGTAAGTCAGACAGCATGTGGAAAATCAAATATTCACTTGTGTGTAGTGGGTTACTCAATTGGCTAAAGTTGGGTCCTGGTGGTTGTGGGATGTCTGGTTATATAATGAAGTGGTTTAGGCATCGGAATCATCCTGCAGATGGATTCAGGTAGGATGGTTACTGTTGGGAATATAGATGCTGGATACAGCACAAAAGAATGTGCTAGGACAAGGCCATTTCGAGGGAAAGTGCCAGCAGAAGCTTAGAACTATCTATCAAAGCACGGTAGGACTAAGATGGAGCCTAGGGTTTGGAACTCAGCAACAGCTAAAAGTCACTATAAGTGTGAGAAAACAGCTCTTTTAGAGTTCTCACTGGATGTTTCATCAGGTCTGGACTCTACTGGAGTAGGAAAAGAATTATCTGCTCGAAAGGTGCACTTACTTCTCTTGGCATTGTAGAAGGATTTGGACAGTCTTGGCATGCTGTGATATTATGTAGTCAGCCAGAGATCCTGTGGTTTGATGAGGTTGGGGTTGTCTCAGTGGGAATGTATATGTTGTCTACAGCACAGGAGGATTTGATGGGACTAGGAATCCTATATGCTATGAATATGTTTTATTACCATTGGTTATTCAAGAAGATGCTTTGGGCAATCGATTAGTAGAATATAGCCAGGCAGGAAATCTGAACAGAGATATAGAGAGAAAGTAGGCAGAGTCAGGGAGATGCCATGTAGCTGCTGAAGGAGAAAACCAGCAGCTACCAGTGAGAGCCTTACTGGAATGGATCATAATGATACATAGATATACAAAAGGGAATCCCACATCAATATGAGCTATGTTTGGAGGGATGTGGAAAAACAGTATTTGGAACAGGAAATATTCACTAGGTTCGAACTTTAGGAGGACACGATAACTTTTCATAAGGAGTGGGGTTATTCCATTAGCCAGTACAGGTATGATAAGTGTTGGGGAACTCTCAGTGTTGGCTACAGAATAGTAGTAGCTGGTGGGATCATGCTGTGTTTTGAGATTTGTGTCCCTAAAACATGCCACAAATCACTACTGCAGAGTGCAAGGGTCCATTCTTTGATGGGACAGGGACTATTCAATCTAGGATAAATTCCACTGAATATGGAAAACCAATTACAGAGTATGGATATCTTCACCTGGATAAATCCTGGAGGGGGACATAGGAAGTCTGGGTATGGTGTGAAGAGGTATGGGCAACTCTAAGACCCCTGTTGGTTTATCTAAATAGGATTATATCTGGCTGTAGCCCAGATGTTCTCTATAATATAGGAAAAATGTTCTAAATAGGCTGCAACATGTTGAAGCCTAAAATTCACTACTATAAGGCAAGGAGTCCAAACCAAGATTGAACATTTCTTATGGTTTCCAGGTTATACATAACAGAATGTTAAAAATCAAGTGTCTAATACTGTGTGATATTCTCAATAGGCTAGACACCAGAAGATAGGTGAACCCTGGTTATGGACTGGGCTTATGTTGGTTGTAGAAAGCCTCCTTAGGTGAGTGAGTATATTAAAGGAGGCTGTATGCTCACCACAGTAAAAGAGATATTGAGGCTAGGATGGGTCACCTGACTTGGGATAAGGTGGAAGCCTGGAGGCCATGATTTGTTGCTACACAGCCAGACAAGATAGGGACACTGGTTTGCGTATATTCATTAGGTACAGAGGAATGTGGAGATGCAAGTATTCGTGTGTGTGTGTGTGTGTGTGTGTGTGTATGTGTGTGTGAGTGTGTGTGTGTATGGTCAACAGGCTAAGCCATGGAGTAGGAATGTTATTTGGGAATGATTTTAGGGAAGACATTCAAGATACTAGCCAAAGATTGAGGCGGACATTTTGGACTAAACCATTGACAGGGATAGTATTGTTGAAGAATTTGGAGAAGCAAATGATCTGTCATGTGTTCTACCACAACAAAGGTAGATATGTAAAAAAGGTTGAGGTGGAAAATTTGCCTTAGAATTATTAAACAAAGTCTCCATCTAAACCCAAACTCTCTTTGCCTTCTCAATATCTTTCCCCTATCATCAAAGTGTCAGGAGTGGTACAGTCCACTATTTGTTCCTTCCTTCCCCAGGCATTCTTGTGGGTCAGAACCAGGCTTTGTGATGTCAGAGCACAAGCTCACCTACTATTGGTCGAGACCTTGATGATGACTCAGGTCTGAGGGTGTGGCCTTCCCTACTCTGCCAGTTGTTCACAGCCCCTCGAGGGAGAAACAACACGCGCTCACGCGACTTGGTGATGGAGAGTCTAGCAAAGGAACCTAAGGAATCACTGTCCGACATGGACCTCCCAACATCCAGTAGTGATGTTCCGATGGCAGCGAACGGGCCAGTCCTTATGGTGAAGACAAAGGCAGCTCTAAAGCAGTATCCACCTTACATGTCGTGCGGAAAGGTGAGTTGACGAACCCTACTGGAGCTCCCTCCTCTACTCATTTACTCTTACCTAAAGTCACTACCTCTCTCCTTCCTGGCATAAATCCCTTATCAATTCTCACCTCTTCCGACAAAGTGTCCTTCACATGCCTCTCCTGACTTCTCCCTCTATTAACTAATTCTTGTGTTCACCTCTTGCCATTCCAGGCACACAAGAAAAGCAAACACCGGAAGCACTCCTCAAAGAAGAGGAACAAGAGAAAGAGGGAGGCCAAAGAGGCAGCTGCCCTCGAACGGAAGAAAATCAAAGTGAAAGCTGTTACTGCAATGCCTGAACCTAAGGAGGAAGAGCCTGAAAAGGAAGCCGAGGTGCACACTACTGGAGAAGCAAGCGTGGTCGCAGCAGCCGATGAGGGGGAGAGCCAATAAGATGGCTATCATGAAGACGGGGAATGCCCAAATATGACAAAGAAAATTGCATTGGTATAAATTTCTTAAATTGAAAATAAATTCAATTTAGTTGAAAAGCTATGTGTCTTTTACAGTGACTAAAGGCGAAACCAGGAAAGGGAAGGAAAAATGATGGTTATAGGAGAAGGGAGGGAAGATGGGTGGGTGAATGGCAATGGAGAGATTTGTTCTTCACTAGGTTTGGGACAGTCATAGTGGGTTCATGGAAAGAGGGGGAGTTTGGGTTGGTAGAAGACAAGGGAGGGATTTGGGTCTACAAAGGTTTGGGCATTAATTCTGGGTGCATAAAGAGGCGAGTTTGTGTGGGAAGAAGACAAGGGAGGGATTAGGGTCTCCAACATTTTGTGGCTTTAACGGTGAGAGCATGGAAAGAGAGGGAGTTTTGGTGGGTAGGAGACAAGGGAGGGATTTGTGTCTCCAAAGGTTTGGGCATCAATGGTGGGTGCATGGAAGACGGGGAGTTTGGGTGGGAAGAAGACAAGGGAGGGATTTGGGTCTCCAAAGTTTTGTGGCTTTAACGGTGAGAGCATGGAAAGAGAGGGAGTTTTGGTGGGTAGGAGACAAGGGAGGGATTTGTGTCTCCAAAGGTTTGGGCATCAATGGTGGGTGCATGGAAGACGGGGAGTTTGGGTGGGAAGAAGACAAGGGAGGGATTTGGGTCTCCAAAGTTTTGGGGCAGTAATGGTGAGGGCATGAAAAGAAAGGGAGTTTGGGTGGGAAGATGACAAGGGAGGGATTTGGGTCTCCAAAGAATTGGTCATCAATGGTGGGTGCATGGAAGAGGGGGAGTTAGGGTGGATAGAAGACAAGGAAGGGATTTGTGTCTCCAAAGGATTTGGGCAGTAATGGTGAGTGCATGAATAGAAAGGGAACTTGGGTTGGTAGAAGACAAGGGAGGGATTTGTGTCTCCAAAGGTTTGGGCATCACTTGTGGGTGCATGGAAGAAAGGGAGTTTGGGTGTGTAGGAGACAAGGGAGGGATTTGTGTTTTTAAAGGTTTGGGCATCAATGGTGGGTGCATGGAAGACGGGGAGTTTGGGTGGGAAGAAGACAAGGGAGGGATTTTTGTCTCCAAACGTTTGGGCACCATTGGTGGGTGCCTGGATGAGGGGGATTTTGGGGCAGTAATGGTGAGTGCATGAAAAGAAAGGGAGCATGGGTGGGTAGAAGACAAGGGAGGGATTTGGGTCTCCAAAGGTTTGGGCATCAATGGTTGGTGCATGAAAGTGGGGATGTTTGGGTTGCAAGAAGACAAGGGTGGGATTTGGGTCTCCAAAGGTTTGGGCAACAATGGTGGGTGCATGGAAGAGGGGGAGTTCGGGTGGGAAGAAGACAAGGTTGGGATTTGGGTCTCCAAAGGTTTGGGAAACAATGGTGGGTGCATGGAAGAGGGGGAGTTTGGGGGGAAGAAGACAAGGGAGGGATTTTGGTCTCCAAAGGTTTGGGCATCAATTGTGGGTGCATGGAAGAGAGGGAGTTTGTGTGGGTAGGAAAAAAGGGAGGGATTTGTGTCTCCAAAAGTTTGGGCATCAATGGTGGGTGCCTTGAAGAGGGGGATTTTGTGTTTGTAGAAGACAAGGGAGGGGTTTGTGTCTCCAAAATTTTGGGGCAGTAATGGTGAGAGCTTGGAAAGCGTGGGAATATGGGTGGGTAATGCCAGGGAAGGGAGTTGGATCTCATATACTTTGGAGAGTGTAATGATGGGTAAATGATAAGAGACATTTGGGTGGGTACATGACAAGGGAAGGATTTGATTCTCAAATACTCAGGTGGCAGAAATCATGAGTATCTGTTAAGAGAGGAGTTTGGGTTATTATTTGAAGGGTGGCATTAGGGTCTCAGAAAGATGGGGTCAGAAATTTTGGATATATAGCAACAGAGGGAGTATGCTGGGTAAATGACAAGGGAGGGATTTGGGTCTTATACACTTTAGGGGCAGCAATGGTGAGTATGTAGCAAGAGAAATACTTTGGATGGGCATACGACTATGGAGAGATTAGGGTCTCACAATGCCGGTGGCAAAATGATGGGTATATGCCCAGAGAGGAGTTTGGGTAGCTGTATGACCAGGGGGTGTTTGGTTCTCTTAAGGTTTGAGGCAGAAATAATTGGTATATTTCATGAAACAGAGTTTGGGTGGGTATATGTCAAGAGAGGGGGTTTTGTTGGGCTTATAAACATGGATATATTTGGGTCTGACATGTTTGGGGGAAGAAATGGTGGTTACATCACAACAGGAAATTGTGTGGTTACATGAAAATAGAAGAATTTTCAGTGGGCATATGGCAAGAGAAGGATTTGGGTCACAGCAGGATGGGGGCAGACATGGTGGATATATGGCTAGCGAGGGAGTTTGGGTGAGTACATGACATGGGGAAGATTGGGCCCTCACAACTTTTGGGGGAAGAAATGGTGGAAACATTATAAGAGAGAGTATTAGGTTTGGTGTATGGCTAAGGAGGAATGAGTGTCTTGGAAGTATGGGTCCAGAAATAGTGGGTACATGGCGAGAGAGGGAGTTCACTTGGTTGAATGAAAGGGAGAGATTTGTGTCTGATAAGGTTTTAGGGAAGAAATATTGGCTATATGGCAAGAGAGGTAGTGTGGATAGGCAGATGACAAAGGAGGGATGTGGTCTCATAAGGATGAAGGCAGCAACAGTGGGGAGAGAGAGAGAGAGAGAGAGAGAGAGAGAGAGAGAGAGAGAGAGAGAGAGATTGGGTTGGTATATGATATGGGAGAGATTATGGTTTTTCAAAGTTTGATGGCAGATAAACAATTTTCATGAATTTACGATAAAGATGGATTTGATTGCGTGTATTGTATGAACCACACCTTGAACTCAAATTTCAAGTTGAGGCCTAGAAAATTGATTTAGGTTGGTATATGACACAGAAGACTCTTTGGTGTTGAAGATGGAAAATCTGACATTTTGTATACTATAGGGATAGAGGCCAGAAAAGGAATATGGTTTGATATATAAAAAGAAGAAAATTTGGGTTAGCATATGACAAAGAAGGGACTTTGGTTCCCACAGATTTGAGGGTCATACCACACATGCACTGTAAGACTCATAGAGGTAATTATGGAGCATTGAATCCAAATTGCTACATTTATCTAATCTCATAGATACGGATGAAGTAGACTGTGCTCCACCATCCATGTATTTTGCAAGATCCGGGCAAAACTTCACAGTATGAATGTCTCAACCTATCTGAGGTGAAGTGTGTGAGTGACAGTTATCCCCACAAATAGCTGTTATGTTTCCTGTTTGGCAACTTTTTTTTGAATGTTGGTTTTATACCTCACCATCCAATGTAAGTAAGGAAATCTCCCCAGGAGCAATAATCAAACAGCAAACTCAAATCTACTGATCACATCTCAGTGAAAGGAATGGTAATTTGAAGTGACAGGTTTACCCTTGTTTATGCTTTATAAAAAATTTGTGTTTTAATAGGGCTTTTAGAATGGGCTGCTTACATAACACGCCTAGCAGAAATGAGGATATACTAATGAGACAATTGTGTAGCTTGATCTATCAGAACAGTCAAATCATTGACGTCAACGTAATGAGTATTTCTACAGAAATCTCATGCCAGGTAAAGCAATGTTCTCTACCCAAAGGAAAACCTTGTCTTCTTAAAGAGATTTCACACAATTCCTACTATCAAACCACCTTGTCAGATAAGACTAACAATTAGACAATGATGGGTGAGCTAAGGGAGGGTAGATGCCACCTCCTGACCACAACTGCTTATATGTCAATACCCTGTCCCTCTAGCTAAACTCTAATCTCAGTTCAGGACTTCAAGATGCAAGAGACTTTAAAGGGTCTCTGGATCTCTTTATCACTAGTTAATTGGATGCTTGCCTACAATTTTAGGAAATTAATTCATGGTCATCATGTCAGGATTCAGGCAAACACGGCACTGGGCCTGTTGTTGAGTCCATACCAACTGATTCATCAGTAGTAGGTAGAGAGAGAGAGAGAGAGACGAGGCCTGATGTGGGAATGTAAACCTCAAAACCCACCCTCAGTGACATATATTATCCACAAAGGCTATATGCATTCCAGCATGGTCACACCTCCTAATTTCCCAAACAGTTGCACTTCTTGGTAACTAAGTAAGTATTCAAGTACATGAGAGCCTGTTTTTCATTCCCTTTCATTAACTGTCACATTTCTCTAGAAGCCAGCAACTGTCAGTAGTTTGTCAGTTAGAGGTACAGACTTCTGGGCCATCCCCCATAGTCAAAGATGCACTGTAGGAGGGCTCAAGAGTCTAACTGGCAAACTCCTGACAGTTGGTGGCTTCTAGAGAAGTGTGAGAGTTAATGTGGATGGAAACCATACTGGCATATATTTGAGTGCTTAGTCACCAAGCATACTGGAATATGACCTGGCCTCATCTTACACAGGCTTTTGCATGCAATCACGATGGCTCTGTATTTGTGAGAGCAATGACTCTGTCATGTCTTGAGATCACAATTTCACTCTTGGCATCTGCAGCCTCAGACTCATAAAATCTTTTTAAATGCTCCCTGCAATGGTACCTGAGTCTTGAAGAGAGGGCTACAAATATCCCATTGCACATACTCTCATTTTTTTTCCAGGATGACCAGTTGTGAATGTCTTTTTTAAACATAATCTACTACACCAAGGTCTCTGAGGAGGTCTGAGAACTGCACTAATCTGTAGTTATCGAGGTATGAATGTAGAGTGAAGCTTGATACTTCATTCATTTAACAAAATAATAGTATGAGGTTCAATACTGGGGCCTTGGATCTCCATAACCATATGTTCTCGACAAAGCTTACAGCAGCAGGCATGTGTTGCTTTCTATAGAGTAGACCTTAAATTCACTCTTAAGGAGCTGATTATTCCCAGAAAGTTTGTACCACTATTGCATTCATGGACATATCTTTCTAGGTTGTTCATTAATAAAGTATGCAATATTCTTAGTTTGGTACGACGACTGATGATCCTCCCAGGAGCACACCATGTAGGCTAGAGCAAAGGATGAAATACTGGGACTAAACTGGGAACTAGGATTTAGGACTTTGTTGAAGTTAGAGATCATTACTGCAAGCAAAGATTTCAGGCTACTATGGTGGCACTGCCTAAGGCTCATGATTTACACGCTACAGGATATGAAAACAGAAATATTGGGATGTATGTGGAATATCCAATAGACTAGGCCCTGGAAGAGAACACAGAAAGTTTGTGTATAGAGAGGGGTAGTATAGTCAACATCTAGTCCTGTGCCTGTGGATAGGGCAAGTACTAGTGGCACTCTAATTGTTCCTTATAGCACTGAAATTGGGGGTGTATGAGATTTGGGACCATGATGAAGCCTGAAGGACTCTGCTCTGAAGTATAAGTTGTTTGTCTAGGCTGGGGTACTGGTATAGATTCAGCAGGAAGTGCAAAAACATTTATGATGAGTATATTAGGGATAATTAACAGGCCTGACTCTGGAGAGGTCATGGGGAATCTGAGTACAGAGTTGGGTTGTATAGGCAGCACACAGTGTTCTGTGGCTAAGTGTTGTAACAGGAACTTCATGCAGGAACCAAGATCTTACCTATAGCAAAGAAGAACATGAAGCAAAGGATTTCGGACATTGACAAAAGTTAGAAGTCACTACAAGGATGGGTGGTGGTGGTGCATGACTTTAATCATAGCACTTGGGAGGCAGAGGCAGGAGGATCTCTGTGAGTGTGAAGCCAACCTGGTCTACAGAGCTAGTGCAAAAATAGACTTCAAAGTTACGTAGAGAAGCCTTCTCTCGAATTAAAAATAGATAGATAGATAGACAGATAGGTAGATATAAGTAAGTCATTGCGAGGGAGAACAAGCACTCTTCTAGGGATGCCAGTAGATGGTCTGGACTCCACTAGTTTGGGAAAACAATTATCTCTGCAGAAGGGTGCATACCTCTATAGTCTTTGTAGGAGGATATGGACAGTCTGGGCATGTGTGCACGAACGTTTCGTGCAGAGGGAGCCTAGCTGTTCACTAAAGCATAGTAGAAGTTGCTGGGCCTAAGCTTGTCTGCTCACATTCAAACCTGTAGATGCCTAAAGCTCGCAAATGGAAGGCAAATGTGGTTCTAGTAGGTCAGGCTGCATGTGGAAAAACAAGTATTCATGTTTGTGTTGGTTATTACTCACTAGGCTAAACCCTGGAGGCCGAGCATGTGGGATGTCTAGGGACAAAGATAGGTGGCTTAATCATTTAAATGTCACTTGTGATTGAATGAAGGTAGAATGGTTCAAGTTGAGAGTATGGAAGTTGGATATAGCACAAAGGAATAGGCTAGGACAAGGTCAGTTGGAGGAACCAGAGTCTGCAGAAGCCTAGAGCCATCAAGTACAAGGAACTCATAGCCACACTAGTCATGGTCACTGGATGTTCGACCATTCTAGTTACGCCAGAAAATAAAATGTCAGATAGGGATGTAAACACCAGGCTCACCCAGGAGGAGACCACAGGAAGTCTGTGTATTTATTGGTGTATTTTATGTGTCACAAGGCTTTCTGAAAGTAGATGTGGGTAGACAGGGCTAGGGTACATCCCTATGGGAGCATAGATGTAGGCTACAGCCAAGGACAAAATGCTTGGCATAGGCTAGGGCCAAGGAATGGGGACCTTGTTGAATTCTAGGGGTCATTACAGCAAGGCTAGGAGTCCAGACATCTGTGCCAAACTGCATGCAGCATGGGATTTATGTTTTGCATGACATGAAAACAGAAATATTGGGTTGTGTTTGGAGTTTCAGGAACTAGACTCTGGGGAGTGGATGGGAAGTTTGTGTATAGAGTGCCATGGTATAGTGAACATCTAGTCCTGTGGCCATAGATAGGACAACTATTGTAGAAAAACTAAATGTTAACTATAGCACATGAATAGATGGAGGGGCTGTGCTGGGGTGCGAGATTTAACACCCTACTGAATCCTAGAGGCACCTGTTATGTGTTATAGGTTGTCTATGTAGGCTAAAGTACTGTGATCAATTCAGCAAGTTGTAGAAAATCATGTATGATGAGTACATTTGGTGTTAGTCTACAGGCTTGACTCTGGGGAGTACATGGGTATTCTGGGTAATCTGGGTATTAAGTTGTGTTGTATAGGTAGCCTAGAGTGTCCTGTGTGTAAGTGTTGTTACAGGAGATTCATGCAGGACACTATATGTTGCATTCAGCCTAAGAGACCATGGTGGGACTAAGATGGAACAAAGGATTTGGAACCCTACCAACAGCTAGAAGTCACTACTATTGAAATCTAGGGATGACACTGGATGTTCCATCCAGTCTGGACTCCACTGGATTAGAAAAACAATGATAGGATGCAGAGCAGTGCTCTGAAATCTAGACGATGGAGGAGTATTCTGATAGTCTGGGTATAGAATGGTCATGTAGGGCAGCCACAACTCCTCTGGTTTTATGAGAGATTGATAGTCTTTGTGGGAATCTAGATGCTGTCAACAGCACAGAAAAAGTTGATGGGTCTAAGAATGCCGGAGATTGCTATGGAGGCAGCTGGAGAAGACAAGGACACTGGTTGTTGCTTCTTGGGTAGATCAAGCCCTCTATGTACAAAGTACTGAGTGGGTAACTAAACTAAACAAGTTAAAACCTGGGAAGACATAGAAAATCTGAATAAGGAATAATGTTCTATATTGTACCTAAAGTGTCCCGTGGATGTATTAGTGCAGGGTAAGTGCTAGCAAAGCCTAGATGTTCACGACAGAAAAGGAGGATTCCTGAGAATAGTCTGAGCTGAGTTATTTGGGACCATACTCCCGAGAAGACCCTTGAATCAAGAGGCAAACAGCCAGATTATGCAGGGGTGCTGGCTGTTAAACTCAAGCTAGATGCAGATGGATATGGAAAACAAGTATTGGTTGGTGGCATATATAAGAAGCCAGTTCCTGGAGGAGAACATTAGGAATGTGGTGGAGTAGGGTGCTGCAGGTAACACAGAGGGTACTGTGGGTGGGTGAAAGTAGCAACTTGTCTGCTGCATGTATGTGGGCAATCGCACATGTGGAAGGCCAAGATATGGGATTTCCGAAATTATAGAAGCCTAGATATTGCTACTTAGGTGATCAAACTAAATTTGTATAATGACTTTGGGAAAGAGGCTAGATCCAGGTAGAGATAGAATATGAAATATCTGGTTGTGAGGGAGTGAGTACTTACCAGGCCATACCATGGTGGAGGACTCAGGAATACAGAATTTGGATTCGGGTAAGATAGTTAGCAAAATGAGTACTATATGTAGATTCACGCAGCGCAGGTCCTTGTAGGACAATGTATGTTGGTTGGAGGACAGGACTAGATGCTGGGATTCGGCCCTCGCATTTGGAACTCTGTTGAATCCTGTGAGCATTACTACAACATGCAAGAATATCAGTGGCAAAAACTAGACTTGGACACTTGTAGTGACTTATGATCTGTTTGTTGGCATATGGGGAAACGCTATCTGGTAAGGGAAATATTCTGGGCTTGGTCTTTGGGGAAGATATGGAAAGTCTGGATTGGTAATGGAGTTGTGAAAGCAGGGCAACTATTTCATACATGGGTGTAGGTGTGTTAAATTCAGGGGAGCCTAACTGTTGACTATACCAAAGAAGGAGTTGCTGGACCTAGTCTTGGCTGAAGGCTTTGAAAACCTTCACAGGCCTAAAATTTGCAAATGCAAGGCACATGAGGCAGCTGTAAGTCAGACAGCAAGTGGAAAATCAAATATTCATTTGTGTGTAGTGGGTTACTCAATTGGCTAAAGTTGGGTCCTGGTGGTTGTGGGATGTCTGGTTATATAATGAAGTGGTTTAGGCATCGGAATCATCCTGCAGATGGATTCAGGTAGGATGGTTACTGTTGGGAATGTAGATGCTGGATACAGCACAAAAGAATGTGCTAGGACAAGGCCAGTTGGAGGGAAAGTGCCAGCAGAAGCTTAGAACTATCTATCAAAGCACGGTAGGACTAAGATGGAGCCTAGGGTTTGGAACTCAGCAAACAGCTAAAAGTCACTGTAAGTGTGAGAAAACAGCTCTTTTAGAGTTCTCACTGGATGTTTCATCAGGTCTGGACTCTACTGGAGTAGGAAAAGAATTATCTGCTCGAAAGGTGCACTTACTTCTCTTGGCATTGTAGAAGGATTTGGACAGTCTTGGCATGCTGTGATATTATGTAGTCAGCCAGAGATCCTGTGGTTTGATGAGGTTGGGGTTGTCTCAGTGGGAATGTATATGTTGTCTACAGCACAGGAGGATTTGATGGGACTAGGAATCCTATATGCTATGAATATGTTTTATTACCATTGGTTATTCAAGAAGATGCTTTGGGCAATCGATTAGTAGAATATAGCCAGGCAGGAAATCTGAACAGAGATATAGAGAGAAAGTAGGCAGAGTCAGGGAGATGCCATGTAGCTGCTGAAGGAGAAAACCAGCAGCTACCAGCGAGAGCCTTACTGGAATGGATCATAATGATACATAGATATACAAAAGGGAATCCCACATCAATATGAGCTATGTTTGGAGGGATGTGGAAAAACAGTATTTGGAACAGGAAATATTCACTAGGTTCGAACTTTAGGAGGACACGATAACTTTTCATAAGGAGTGGGGTTATTCCATTAGCCAGTACAGGTATGATAAGTGTTGGGGAACTCTCAGTGTTGGCTACAGAATAGTAGTAGCTGGTGGGATCATGCTGTGTTTTGAGATTTGTGTCCCTAAAACATGCCAAAAATCACTACTGCAGAGTGCAAGGGCCCATTCTTTGATGGGACAGGGACTATTCAATCTAGGATAAATTCCACTGAATATGGAAAACCAATTACAGAGTATGGATATCTTCACCTGGATAAATCCTGGAGGGGGACATAGGAAGTCTGGGTATGGTGTGAAGAGGTATGGGCAACTCTAAGACCCCTGTTGGTTTATCTAAATAGGATTATATCTGGCTGTAGCCCAGATGTTCTCTATAATATAGGAAAAATGTTCTAAATAGGCTGCAACATGTTGAAGCCTAAAATTCACTACTATAAGGCAAGGAGTCCAGACCAAGATTGAACATTTCTTATGGTTTCCAGGTTATACATAACAGAATGTTAAAAATCAAGTGTCTAATACTGTGTGATATTCTCAATAGGCTAGACACCAGAAGATAGGAGAACCCTGGTTATGGACTGGGCTTATGTTGGTTGTAGAAAGCCTCCTTAGGTGAGTGAGTATATTAAAGGAGGCTGTATGCTCACCACAGTAAAAGAGATATTGAGGCTAGGCTGGGTCACCTGACTTGGGATAAGGTGGAAGCCTGGAGGCCATGATTTGTTGCTACACAGCCAGACAAGATATGGACACTGGTTTGTGTATATTCATTAGGTACAGAGGAATGTGGAGATTCAAGTATTCGTGTGTGTGTGTGTGTGTGTGTGTGTGTGTGTATGTGTGTGTGAGTGTGTGTGTGTGTACGGTCAACAGGCTAAGCCATGGAGTAGGAATATTATTTGGGAATGATTTTAGGGAAGACATTCAAGATACTAGCCAAAGATTGAGGCGGACATTTTGGACTAAACCATTGACAGGGATAGCATTGTTGAAGAATTTGGAGAAGCAAATGATCTGTCATGTGTTCTACCACAACAAAGGTAGATATGTAAAAAAGGTTGAGGTGGAAAATTTGCCTTAGAGTTATTAAACAAAGTCTCCATCTAAACCCAAACTCTCTTTGCCTTCTCAATATCTTCCCCCTATCATCAAAGTGTCAGGAGTGGTACAGTCCACTATTTGTTCCTTCCTTCCCCAGGCATTCTTGTGGGTCAGAACCAGGCTTTGTGATGTCAGAGCACAAGCTCACCTACTATTGGTCGAGACCTTGATGATGACTCAGGTCTGAGGGTGTGGCCTTCCCTACTCTGCCAGTTGTTCACAGCCCCTCGAGGGAGAAACAACACGCGCTCACGCGACTTGGTGATGGAGAGTCCAGCAAAGGAACCTAAGGAATCACTGTCCGACATGGACCTCCCAACATCCAGTAGTGATGTTCCAATGGCAGCGAACGGGCCAGTCCTTATGGTGAAGACAAAGGCAGCTCTAAAGCAGTATCCACCTTACATGTCGTGCGGAAAGGTGAGTTGACGAACCCTACTGCAGCTCCCTCCTCTACTCATTTACTCTTACCTAAAGTCACTACCTCTCTCCTTCCTGGCATAAATCCCTTATCAATTCTCACCTCTTCCGACAAAGTGTCCTTCACATGCCTCTCCTGACTTCTCCCTCTATTAACTAATTCTTGTGTTCACCTCTTGCCATTCCAGGCACACAAGAAAAGCAAACACCGGAAGCACTCCTCAAAGAAGAGGAACAAGAGAAAGAGGGAGGCCGAAGAGGCAGCTGCCCTCGAACGGAAGAAAATCAAAGTGAAAGCTGTTACTGCAATGCCTGAACCTAAGGAGGAGGAGCCTGAAAAGGAAGCCGAGGTGCACACTACTGGAGAAGCAAGCGTGGTCGCAGCAGCCGATGAGGGGGAGATCCAATAAGATGGCTATCATGAAGACGGGGAATGCCCAAATATGACAAAGAAAATTGCATTGGTATAAATTTCTTAAATTGAAAATAAATTCAATTTAGTTGAAAAGCTATGTGTCTTTTACAGTGACTATAGGCGAAACCAGGAAAGGGAAGGAAAAATGATGGTTATAGGAGAAGAGAGGGAAGATGGGTGGGTGAATGGCAATGGAGAGATTTGTTCTTCACTAGGTTTGGAACAGTCATAGTGGGTTCATGGAAAGAGGGGGAGTTTGGGTTGGTAGAAGACAAGGGAAGGATTTGGGTCTACAAAGGTTTGGGCATTAATTCTGGGTGCATAAAAGAGGCGAGTTTGTGTGGGAAGAAGACAAGGGAGGGATTAGGGTCTCCAAAATTTTGTGGCTTTAACGGTGAGAGCATGGAAAGAGAGGGAGTTTTGGTGGGTAGGAGACAAGGGAGGGATTTGTGTCTCCAAAGGTTTGGGCATCAATGGTGGGTGCATGGAAGACGGGGAGTTTGGGTGGGAAGAAGACAAGGGAGGGATTTGGGTCTCCAAAGTTTTGGGGCAGTAATGGTGAGGGCATGAAAAGAAAGGGAGTTTGGGTGGGAAGATGACAAGGGAGGGATTTGGGTCTCCAAAGAATTGGTCATCAATGGTGGGTGCATGGAGGAGGGGGAGTTAGGGTGGATAGAAGACAAGGAAGGGATTTGTGTCTCCAAAGGATTTGGGCAGTAATGGTGAGTGCATGAAAAGAAAGGGAACTTGGGTTGGTAGAAGACAAGGGAGGGATTTGTGTCTCCAAAGGTTTGGGCATCACTTGTGGGTGCATGGAAGAAAGGGAGTTTGGGTGTGTAGGAGACAAGGCAGGGCTTTGTGTTTTTAAAGGTTTGGGCATCAATGATGGGTGCATGGAAGAGGGGGAGTTTGGGTGGGAAGAATACAAGGGAGGGATTTTTGTCTCCAAACGTTTGGGCAACATTGGTGGGTGCCTGGACGAGGGGGATTTTGGGGCAGTAATGGTGAGTGCATGAAAAGAAAGGGAGCATGGGTGGGTAGAAGACAAGGGAGGGATTTGGGTCTCCAAAGGTTTGGGCATCAATGGTGGGTGCATGAAAGTGGGGATGTTTGGGTTGGAAGAAGACAAGGGTGGGATTTGGGTCTCCAAAGGTTTGGGCAACAATGGTGGGTGCATGGAAGAAGGGGAGTTCGGGTGGGAAGAAGACAAGGTTGGGATTTGGGTCTCCAAAGGTTTGTGAAACAATGGTGGGTGCATGGAAGAGGGGGAGTTTGGGTGGGAAGAAGACAAGGGAGGGATTTGGGTTTCCATATGTTTGGAGCAGTAATGGTGAGTGCATGGAAAGAGAGGGAGTTTGGGTGGGTAGAAGACACGGGAGGGATTTGGGTCTCCAAAGGTTTGTGAAACAATGGTGGGTGCATGGAAGAGGGGGAGTTTGGGTGGGAAGAAGACAAGGGAGGGATTTGGGTTTCCATATGTTTGGAGCAGTAATGGTGAGTGCATGGAAAGAGAGGGAGTTTGGGTGGGTAGAAGACACGGGAGGGATTTGGGTCTCCAAAGGTTTGGGCATCAATTGTGGGTGCATGGAAGAGAGGGAGTTTGGGTGGGTAGGAAAAAAGGGAGGGATTTGTGTCTCCAAAAGTTTGGGCATCAATGGTGGGTGCCTTGAAGAGGGGGATTTTGTGTGGGTATAAGACAAGGGAGGGATTTGTGACTCCAAAATTTTGGGGCAGTAATGGTGAGAGCTTTGAAAGAGTGGGAATATGGGTGGGTAATGCCAGGGAAGGGAGTTGGATCTCATATACTTTGGGGAGTGTAATGATGGGTAAATGATAAGAGATATTTGGGTGGGTACATGACAAGGGAAGGATGTGATTCTCAAATACTCAGGTGGCAGAAATCATGAGTATCTGTTAAGAGAGGAGTTTGGGTTATTATATGAAGGGTGGGATTAGGGTCTCAGAAAGATGGGGTCAGAAATGGTGGATATATAGGAACAGAGGGAGTATGCTGGGTAAATGACAAGGGAGGGATTTGGGTCTTATACACTTTAGGGGCAGCAATGGTGAGTATGTAGCAAGAGAAATACTTTGGATGGGCATACGACAATGGAGAGATTAGGGTCTCACAAAGCCGGTGGCAAAATGATGGGTATATGCCCAGAGAGGAGTTTGGGTAGCTGTATGACCAGGGGGTGTTTGGTTCTCTTAAGGTTTGGGGCAGAAATAATTGGTATATTTCATGAAACAGAGTTTTGGTGGGTATATGTCAAGAGAGGGGGTTTTGTTGGGCTTATAAACATGGATATATTTGGGTCTGACATGTTTGGGGGAAGAAATGTTGGTTACATCACAAGACAGGAAATTGTGTGGTTACATGAAAATAGAAGAATTTTCAGTGGGCATATGGCAAGAGAAGGATTTGGGTCACAGCAGGATGGGGGCAGACATGGTGGATATATGGCTAGCGAGGGAGTTTGGGTGAGTACATGACATGGGGCAGATTGGGCCATCACAACGTTTGGGGGAAGAAATGGTGGAAACATTATAAGAGAGAGTATTAGGTTTGGTGTATGGCTAAGGAGGAATGAGTGTCTTGGAAGGATGGGTCCAGAAATAGTGGGTACATGGCGAGAGAGGGAGTTCACTTGGTTGAATGAAAGGGAGAGATTTGTGTCTGATAAGGTTTTAGGGAAGAAATATTGGCTATATGGCAAGAGAGGTAGTGTGGATAGGCAGATGACAAAGGAGGGATGTGGTCTCATAAGGATGAAGGCAGCAACAGTGGGGAGAGAGAGAGAGAGAGAGAGAGAGAGAGAGAGAGAGAGAGAGAGAGATTGGGTTGGTATATGATATGAGAGAGATTATGGTTTTACAAAGTTTGATGGCAGATAAACAATTTTCATGAATTTACGATAAAGATGGATTTGATTGCGTGTATTGTATGAACCACACCTTGAACTCAAATTTCAAGTTGAGGCCTAGAAAATTGATTTAGGTGGGTATATGACACAGAAGACTCTTTGGTGTTGAAGATGGAAAATCTGACATTTTGTATACTATAGGGATAGAGGCCAGAAAAGGAATATGGTTTGATATATAAAAAGAAGAAAAATTGGGTTAGCATATGACAAAGAAGGGACTTTGGTTCCCACAGATTTGAGGGTCATACCACACATGCACTGTAAGACTCATAGAGGTAATTATGGAGCATTGAATCCAAATTGCTACATTTATCTAATCTCATAGATACCGATGAAGAAGACTGTGCTCCACCATCCATGTATTTTGCAAGATCCGGGCAAAACTTCACAGTATGAATGTCTCAACCTATCTGAGGTGAAGTGTGTGAGTGACAGTTATCCCCACAAATAGCTGTTATGTTTCCTGTTTGGCAACTTTTTTTGAATGTTGGTTTTATACCTCACCATCCAATGTAAGTAAGGAAATCTCCCCAGGAGCAATAATCACCCAAAAACTCAAATCTACTGATCACATCTCAGTGAAAGGAATGGTAATTTGAAGTGACAGGTTTACCCATGGTTATCCTTTATAAAAAATTTGTGTTTTAATAGGGCTTTTAGAATGGGCTGCTTACATAACAGGCCTAGCAGAAATGAGGATATACTAATGAGACAACTGTGTAGCTTGATCTATCAGAACAGTCAAATCATTGACTTCAACGTAATGAGTATTTCTACAGAAATCTCATGCCAGGTAAAGCAATGTTCTCTACCCAAAGGAAAACCTTGTCTCCTTAAAGAGATTTCACACAATTCCTACTATCAAACCACCTTGTCAGATAAGACTAACAATTAGACAATGATGGGTGAGCTAAGGGAGGGTAGATGCCACCTCCTGACCACAACTGCTTATATGTCAATACCCTGTCCCTCTAGCTAAACTCTAATCTCAGTTCAGGACTTCAAGATGCAAGAGACTTGAAAGGGTCTCTGGATCTCTTTATCTCTAGTTAATTGGATGCTTGCCTATAATTTTAGGAAATTAATTCATGATCATCATGTCAGGATTCAGGCAAACACGGCACTGGGCCTGTTGTTGAGTCCATACCAACTGATTCATCAGTAGTAGGTAGAGAGAGAGAGAGAGACGAGGCCTGATGTGGGAATGTAAACCTCAAAACCCACCCTCAGTGACATATATTATCCACAAAGGCTATATGCATTCCAGCATGGTCACACCTCCTAATTTCCCAAACAGTTGCACTTCTTGGTAACTAAGTAAGTATTCAAGTACATGAGAGCCTGTTTTTCATTCCCTTTCATTAACTGTCACATTTCTCTAGAAGCCAGCAACTGTCAGTAGTTTGTCAGTTAGAGGTACAGACTTCTGGGCCATCCCCCATAGTCAAAGATGCACTGTAGGAGGGCTCCGGAGTCTAAATGGCAAACTCCTGACAGTTGGTGTCTTCTAGAGAAGTGTGAGAGTTAATGTGGATGGAAACCATACTGGCATATATTTGAGTGCTTAGTCACCAAGCATACTGGAATATGACCTGGCCTCATCTTACACAGGCCTTTGCATGCAATCACAACGGCTCTGTATTTGTGAGAGCAATGACTCTGTCATGTCTTGAGATCACAATTTCACTCTTGGCATCTGCAGCCTCAGACTCATAAAATCTTTTTAAATGCTCCCTGCAATGGTACCTGAGTCTTGAAGAGAGGGCTACAAATATCCCATTGCACATACTCTCATTTTTTTTCCAGGATGACCAGTTTTGAATGTCTTTTTTAAACATAATCTACTGCACCAAGGTCTCTGAGGAGGTCTGAGAACTGCACTAATCTGTAGTTATCGAGGTATGAATGTAGAGTGAAGCTTGATACTTCATTCATTTAACAAAATAATAGTATGAGGTTCAATACTGGGGCCTTGGAACTCCATAACCATGTGTTCTCGACAAAGCTTACAGCAGCAGGCATGTGTTGCTTTCTGTAGAGTAGACCTTAAATTCACTCTTAAGGAGCTGATTATTCCCAGAAAGTTTGTACCACTATTGCATTCATGGACATATCTTTCTAGGTTGTTCATTAATATAGTATGCAATATTCTTAGTTTGGTACGATGACTGATGATCCTCCCAGGAGCACACCATGTAGGCTAGAGCAAAGGATGAAATACTGGGACTAAACTGGGAACTAGGATTTAGGACTTTGTTGAAGTTAGAGATCATTACTGCAAGGCAAAGATTTCAGGCTACTATGGTGGCACTGCCTAAGGCTCATGATTTACACGCTACAGGATATGAAAACAGAAATATTGGGATGTATGTGGAATATCCAATAGACTAGGCCCTGGAAGAGAACACAGAAAGTTTGTGTATAGAGAGGGGTAGTATAGTCAACATCTAGTCCTGTGCCTGTGGATAGGGCAAGTACTAGTGGCACTCTAATTGTTCCTTATAGCACTGAAATTGGGGGTGTATGAGATTTGGGACCATGATGAAGCCTGAAGGCCTCTGCTCTGAAGTATAAGTTGTTTGTCTAGGCTGGGGTACTGGTATAGATTCAGCAGGATGTGCAAGAACATTTATGATGAGTATGTTAGGGATAATTAACAGGCCTGACTCTGGAGTGGTCATGGGGAATCTGAGTACAGAGTTGGGTTGTATAGGCAGCACACAGTGTTCTGTGGCTAAGTGTTGTAACAGGAACTTCATGCAGGAACCAAGATCTTACCTATAGCAAAGAAGAACATGGTAGTACTAGTCTGAAGCAAAGGATTTCGGACATTGACAAAAGTTAGAAGTCACTACAAGGATGGGTGGTGGTGGTGCATGACTTTAATCATAGCACTTGGGAGGCAGAGGCAGGAGGATCTCTGTAAGTGTGAAGCCAACCTGGTCTACAGAGCTAGTGCACACATAGACTTCAAAGTTACATAGAGAAGCCTTCCCTCAGATTAAAAATAGATAGATAGATAGACAGATAGGTAGATATAAGTAAGTCATTGCGAGGGAGAACAAGCACTATTCTAGGGATGCCACTAGATTGTCTGGACTCCACTAGTTTGGGAAAACAATTATCTTTGCAGAAGGGTGCATACCTCTATCGACTTTATAGGAGGATATGGAGAGTCTGGGCATGTGTGCAAGAACGTTGAGTGCAGAGGGAGCCTAGCTGTTCACTAAAGCATAGTAGAAGTTGTAGGGCCTAAGCTTGTCTGCACACATTCAATCCTGTAGATGCCTAAAGCTCACAAATGGAAGGCAAGTGTGTTTCTAGTAGGTCAGGCTGCATGTGGAAAAACAAGTATTCATGTTTGTGTTGGTTATTACTCACTAGGCTAAACCCTGGAGGCCGAGCATGTGGGATGTCTAGGGACAAAGATAGGTGGCTTAATCATTTAAATGTCACTTGTGATTGAATGAAGGTAGAATGGTTCAAGTTGAGAGTATGGAAGTTGGATATAGCACAAAGGAATAGGCTAGGACAAGGTCAGTTGGAGGAACCAGAGTCTGCAGAAGCCTAGAGCCATCAAGTACAAGGAACTCATAGAAACACTAGTCATGGTCACTGGATGTTCGACCATTCTAGTTACGCCAGAAAATAAAATGTCAGATAGGGATGTAAACACCAGGCTCACCCAGGAGGAGACCACAGGAAGTCTGTGTATTTATTGGTGTATTTTATGTGTCACAAGGCTTTCTGAAAGTAGATGTGGGTAGACAGGGCTAGGGTACATCCCTATGGGAGCATAGATGTAGGCTACAGCCAAGGACAAAATGCTTGGCATAGGCTAGGGCCAAGGAATGGGGACCTTGTTGAATTCTAGGGGTCATTAGAGCAAGGCTAGGAGTCCAGACATCTGTGCCAAACTGCATGCAGCATGGGATATATGTTTTGCATGACATGAAAACAGAAATATTGGGTTGTGTTTGGAGTTTCAGTAACTAGACTCTGGGGAGTGGATGGGAAGTTTGTGTATAGAGTGCCATGGTATAGTGAACATCTAGTCCTGTGGCCATAGATAGGACAACTATTGTAGAAAAACTAAATGTTAACTATAGCACATGAATAGATGGAGGGCTGTGCTGGGGTGTGAGATTTTACACCCTACCGAATCCTAGAGGCACCTATTATGTGTTATAGTTTGTCTATGTAGGCTAGAGTACTGTGATCAATTCAGCAAGTTGTAGAAAATCATGTATGATGAGTACATTTGGTGTTAGTCTACAGGCTTGACTCTGGGGAGTACATGGGTATTCTGGGAAATCTGGGTATTAAGTTGTGTTGTATAGGTAGCCTAGAGTGTCCTGTGTGTAAGTGTTGTTTCAGGAGATTCATGCAGGACACTATATGTTGCATTCAGCCTAAGAGACCATGGTGGGACTAAGATGGAACAAAGGATTTGGAACCCTACCAACAGCTAGAAGTCACTACTATTGAAATCTAGGGATGACACTGGATGTTCCATCCAGTCTGGACTCCACTGTATTAGAAAAACAATGATAGGATGCAGAGCAGTGCTCTGAAATCTAGACGATGGAGGAGTATTCTGATAGTCTGGGGATAGAATGGTCATGTAGGGCAGCCACAACTCCTCTGGTTCTATGAGAGACTGATAGTCTTTGTGGGAATCTAGATGCTGTCAACAGCACAAAAAAAGTTGATGGGTCTAAGAATGCCGGAGATTGCTATAGAGGCAGCTGGAGAAGACCAGGACACTGGTTGTTGCAACTTGGGTAGATCAAGCCCTCTATGTACAAAGTACTGAGTGGGTAACTAAACTAAACAAGTTAAAACCTGGGAAGACATAGAAAATCTGAATAAGGAATAATGCTCTATACTGTACCTAAAGTGTCCCGTGGATGTATTAGTGCAGGGTAAGTGCTAGCAAAGCCTAGATGTTCACGACAGAAAAGGAGGATTCCTGAGAATAGTCTGAGCTGAGTTATTTGGGACCATACTCCCTAGAAGACCCTTGACTCAAGAGGCAAACAGCCAGATTATGCAGGGGTGCTGGCTGTTAAACTCAAGCTAGATGCAGATGGATATGGAAAACAAGTATTGGTTGGTGGCTTAAATAAGAAGCCAGTTCCTGGAGGAGAACATTAGGAATGTGGTAGAGTAGGGTGCTGCAGGTAACACAGAGGGTACTGTGGGTGGGTGAAGGTAGCAACTTGTCTGCTGCATGTATGTCGGCAATCGCACACGTGGAAGGCCAAGACATGGGATTTCCGAAATTATAGAAGCCTAGATATTGCTACTTAGGTGATCAAACTAAATTTGTATAATGACTTTGGGAAAGAGGCTAGATCCAGATAGAGATAGAATATGAAATATCTAGTTGTGAGGGAGTGAGTACTTACCAGGCCATACCATGGTGGAGGACTCAGGAATACAGAATTTGGATTCGGGTAAGATAGTTAGCAAAATGAGTACTATATGTAGATTCAAGCAGCGCAGGTCCTTGTAGGACAATGTATGTTGGTTGGAGGACAGGAGTAGATGCTGGGATTCGGCCCTCACATTTGGAACTCTGTTGAATCCTGTGAGCATTACTACAACATGCAAGAATATCAGTGGCAAAAACTAGACTTGGACACTTGTAGTGACTTATGATCTGTTTGTTGGCATATGGGGAAACGCTATCTGGTAGGGGAAATATTCTGGGCTTGGTCTTTGGGGAAGATATGGAAAGTCTGGATTGGAAATGGAGTTGTGAAAGCAGGGCAACTATTTCATGCATGGGTGTAGGTGTGTTAAATTCAGGGGAGCCTAACTGTTGACTGTACCAAAGAAGGAGTTGCTGGACCTAGTCTTGGCTGAAGGCTTTGAAAACCTTCACAGGCCTAAAATTTGCAAATGCAAGGCACATGAGGCAGCTGTAAGTCAGACAGCATGTGGAAAATCAAATATTCACTTGTGTGTAGTGGGTTACTCAATTGGCTAAAGTTGGGTCCTGGTGGTTGTGGGATGTCTGGTTATATAATGAAGTGGTTTAGGCATCGGAATCATCCTGCAGATGGATTCAGGTAGGATGGTTACTGTTGGGAATGTAGATGCTGGATACAGCACAAAAGAATGTGCTAGGACAAGGCCAGTTGGAGGGAAAGTGCCAGCAGAAGCTTAGAACTATCTATCAAAGCACGGTAGGACTAAGATGGAGCCTAGGGTTTGGAACTCAGCAAACAGCTAAAAGTCACTGTAAGTGTGAGAAAACAGCTCTTTTAGAGTTCTCACTGGATGTTTCATCAGGTCTGGACTCTACTGGAGTAGGAAAAGAATTATCTGCTCGAAAGGTGCACTTACTTCTCTTGGCATTGTAGAAGGATTTGGACAGTCTTGGCATGCTGTGATATTATGTAGTCAGCCAGAGATCCTGTGGTTTGATGAGGTTGGGGTTGTCTCAGTGGGAATGTATATGTTGTCTACAGCACAGGAGGATTTGATGGGACTAGGAATCCTATATGCTATGAATATGTTTTATTACCATTGGTTATTCAAGAAGATGCTTTGGGCAATCGATTAGTAGAATATAGCCAGGCAGGAAATCTGAACAGAGATATAGAGAGAAAGTAGGCAGAGTCAGGGAGATGCCATGTAGCTGCTGAAGGAGAAAACCAGCAGCTACCAGTGAGAGCCTTACTGGTATGGATCATAATGATACATAGATATACAAAAGGGAATCCCACATCAATATGAGCTATGTTTGGAGGGATGTGGAAAAACAGTATTTGGAACAGGAAATATTCACTAGGTTCGAACTTTAGGAGGACACGATAACTTTTCATAAGGAGTGGGGTTATTCCATTAGCCAGTACAGGTATGATAAGTGTTGGGGAACTCTCAGTGTTGGCTACAGAATAGTAGTAGCTGGTGGGATCATGCTGTGTTTTGAGATTTGTGTCCCTAAAACATGCCACAAATCACTACTGCAGAGTGCAAGGGTCCATTCTTTGATGGGACAGGGACTATTCAATCTAGGATAAATTCCACTGAATATGGAAAACCAATTACAGAGTATGGATATCTTCACCTGGATAAATCCTGGAGGGGGACATAGGAAGTCTGGGTATGGTGTGAAGAGGTATGGGCAACTCTAAGACCCCTGTTGGTTTATCTAAATAGGATTATATCTGGCTGTAGCCCAGATGTTCTCTATAATATAGGAAAAATGTTCTAAATAGGCTGCAACATGTTGAAGCCTAAAATTCACTACTATAAGGCAAGGAGTCCAGACCAAGATTGAACATTTCTTGTGGTTTCCAGGTTATACATAACAGAATGTTAAAAATCAAGTGTCTAATACTGTGTGATATTCTCAATAGGCTAGACACCAGAAGATAGGAGAACCCTGGTTATGGACTGGGCTTATGTTGGTTGTAGAAAGCCTCCTTAGGTGAGTGAGTATATAAAAGGAGGCTGTATGCTCACCACATTAAAAGAGATATTGAGGCTAGGCTGGGTCACCTGACTTGGGATAAGGTGGAAGCCTGGAGGCCATGATTTGTTGCTACACAGCCAGACAAGATATGGACACTGGTTTGCGTATATTCATTAGGTACAGAGGAATGTGGAGATGGAAGTATTCGCGCGTGTGTGTGTGTGTGTGTGTGTGTGTGTGTGTGTGTGTGTGTGAGTGTGTGTGACTGTGTGTGTGTACGGTCAACAGGCTAAGCCATGGAGTAGGAATGTTATTTGGGAATGATTTTAGGGAAGACATTCAAGATACTAGCCAAAGATTGAGGCGGACATTTTGGACTAAACCATTGACAGGGATGGTATTGTTGAAGAATTTGGAGAAGCAAATGATCTGTCATGTGTTCTACCACAACAAAGGTAGATATGTAAAAAAAGGTTGAGGTGGAAAATTTGCCTTAGAGTTATTAAACAAAGTCTCCATCTAAACCCAAACTCTCTTTGCCTTCTCAATATCTTCCCCCTATCATCAAAGTGTCAGGAGTGGTACAGTCCACTATTTGTTCCTTCCTTCCCCAGGCATTCTTGTGGGTCAGAACCAGGCTTTGTGATGTCAGAGCACAAGCTCACCTACTATTGGTCGAGACCTTGATGATGACTCAGGTCTGAGGGTGTGGCCTTCCCTACCCTGCAAGTTGTTCACAGCCCCTCGAGGGAGAAACAACACGCGCTCATGCGACTTGGTGATGGAGAGTCTAGCAAAGGAATCTAAGGAATCACTGTCCGACATGGACCTCCCAACATCCTGTAGTGATGTTCCGATGGCAGCGAATGGGCCAGTCCTTATGATGAAGACAAAGGCAGCTCTAAAGCAGTATCCACCTTACATGTCGTGCGGAAAGGTGAGTTGACAAACCCTACTGGAGCTCCCTCCTCTACTCATTTACTCTTACCTAAAGTCACTACCTCTCTCCTTCCTGGCATAAATCCCTTATCAATTCTCACCTCTTCCGACAAAGTGTCCTTCACATGCCTCTCCTGACTTCTCCCTCTATTAACTAATTCTTGTGTTCACCTCTTGCCATTCCAGGCACACAAGAAAAGCAAACACAGGAAGAAGAAGAACAAGAGGAAGGGGGAGGCCGAAGAGGCAGCTGCCCTCGAACGGAAGAAAATCAAAGTGAAAGCTGTTACTGCAATGCCTGAACCTATGGAGAAAGAGCCTGAAAAGGAAGCCGAGGTGCACACTACTGGAGAAGCAAGCGTGGTCGCAGCAGCCGATGAGGGGGAGATCCAATAAGATGGCTATCATGAAGACAGGGAATGCCCAAATATGACAAAGAAAATTGCATTGGTATAAATTTCTTAAATTGAAAATAAATTCAATTTAGTTGAAAAGCTATGTGTCTTTTACAGTGACTAAAGGTGAAACCAGGAAAGGGAAGGAAAAATGATGGTTATAGGAGAAGAGAGGGAAGATGGGTGGGTGAATGGCAACGGAGAGATTTGTTCTTCACTAGGTTAGGAACAGTCATAGTGGGTGAATGGAAGAGGGGGAGTTTGGGTTGGTAGAAGACAAGGGAGGGATTTGGGTCTCCAAATGTTTGGGCATCAATGATGGGTGCATGGAAGAGTGGGAGTTTGGGTGGGAAGAAGACAAGGAAGGGATTTGGGTCTCCAAAGGTTTGGGGCAGTAATGGTGAGTGTGTGAAAAATGAGGGAGTTTGGGTGGGTAGAAGTCAAGGGAGGGATTTGTGTCTCCAAAGGTTTGGGCATCAATTGTGGGTGCATGGAAGAGAGGGAGTTTGGGTGGGTAGATGACAAGGGAGGGATTTGGGTCTCCAAAGTTTGGGCATCAATGGTGGGTGCATGGAAGAGGGGGAGTTTGGGTGGGAAGAAGAAAAGGGAGGGATTTGGGTCTCCAAAAGTTTGGGCATCAATGGTGGGTGCATGGAAGAGGGGGAGTTTGGGTGGGAAGAAGACAAGGGAGGGATTTGTGTCTCCATAGGTTTTTCATACAGATAAAGTTACGAATGTTCTAGGATGTCCTGCATATAAGTCTGTCCTACAGAAGGGGTTTTTAGGGAAGTAGGGCCTGTCTCACAGAATCAGTGTTTTGATAACCTTCATCTGTCTCATGAAAAATATTAGAAATGAACTAATATGCCTTTCAGATAAGTTATATATGTGAAAGGTTCTTGGGAGGAGCTAGTCTCTCTCTCTCTCTCTCTCTCTCTCTCTCTCTCTCTCTCTCTCTCTTCCTCTTCTTCTTCTTCTTCTTCTTTTTTTCTTCTTCTTCTCTCTTTCTCTCCCTCTTCCTTTCTACCTATATCACTTTCTCCTTCTCTGCCTTTCTTTGCCTTTCTTCCCTCCTCTCACTCATAATCTATGTTGTTTTAACCTCAATCTGTCCTATAGTTAGGATGAACTTGTATATCCATCCTCGTTCTGTTCTACTGGGGAGACTATGATGGATTTAGTGTGTGTCTCTCAAATGCAGTTGTTTTTTTTTTTAAATCTGTGATCTATCCTACAGCTAAAAATAGAATTTACACAGTTCTTTATACCTAAGTACATCCTATGGAAAAGAGATGAAGGGAGCTAATATTGTCTCTCACAGTGAATGCAGTTCAAACACAGTCTGTACAACAAAGGATATGAGGAGTAAAGTAGTGTGCTATCCAGTCCAGCCTATCCTAAGATTGAAGATTGGAGGAAGCTAGCAACTGTCTCTCAGAATCCATAATTCATGCTGTTTTGTTGTCTTTCAAGCTAAGGAAATGTTAGGAATAAATTGGTATTGTTCTCCAGTCTAGTCTACCCAAATAAGGCTGACAAGAGGAAACCAGGGATGGAGTCTCAAAATCCCATTTTTCTGACTTGATACGTCCTGTGGAGGAGTTCAGAAAAGAACTAACATGTTCTCCAGCTATTGTTCAGAGTAGGGTTTAAGGGAGATACTGTCTGTCTCTGAGAATCCATATTGTTCAACTGTGGGACAATGGTCTTGTAACCTATAAAGATTTGTCACTTGTATTGGTTTCATAAAATTCTGATTGACCAGTAGTCAGGTAGGAAGTATATGCAAGGTGACAAGATAGAATTCTGGGAAGAGGAAAGGCTCAGTCTGCAGTTGTCACCCAGATGCAGAGGAAGCAATATGAGAATGCCTCACTGATAAAAAGTACCAAGCCACGTGGCTAACACAGACTAGAATTATGGGATAATTTAAGATATAAAAGTTAGTTAATAAGAAGGCTGAGATAATTGGTCAAACATTTTATAATTAATGTAGGCCTCTGTGTGTTTCTTTGGGACTGAATAGCTGTGGGACCGGGCAGGACAGAAACTTCTGTCAACATTGCCCTAACCTTGATCTGTCCTACACAGGAGGAGAGTAGCGAATGAGTGTGCTCTCCAACTCAGACTGCTGTATGAATGAGCCTTAGAGGAAGCTAGTGTCTGTTTCTCAGAATCCATGTTGTCAATTTGCTCTGTGTTTCAGTCTATCAGATGGAGGATTGAAGGAAACTAATGTCTATTAGAATTCTCGAACATGGTCAGTTCCAGATAGGGGGTTAGGAGTTATATAATGTATTCTTCTTGTCACTGTATCCAATGGAGGAGGCTTGGAGTAAGCTAGGCTCTGACTCTCAGAATCAATGTCATCATAACTTAATCTGCCCTATGGAGGAGTTAAAGAGGGAAGTTGGAGGATCTCCAACCCAGTCCAGTTTACTAAAGAGGATTGTAGGGAGGTAATCCTTCTCTTTCAGAACCCAAGATTTAATACCCATGACCTATCTAACGGATAAGGACAGAGGTGACCTAGTGTGCACTACCTTTCACTCAGTACATCCTATGGAAAAGATGGGTGGACCTAGTGTCAGTTTCTCAGAATGCATGCAGTTCAAACTTGGTCTCTACAAGAGAGGAAGTTGGTTATGAGGTGTGTGATCTATAGTGTTCTCCCCTCTAGTCTCTCCTAATGAGGAAGGTTTGAGCAAACTTGAGTTTGTCTCTCAAAAGCCATGTCATTCTACCTCTGTCTGTTCAGCAAATGAGATAAACCGTAAACCAGTATGTTTTCCACCTCCATCTTATAGTTGAGGAGGCTTGGTGCAAGCTAGTGTTGAATTCTCAGAATCTATGATTTTTAACTTGATATGTCCTAAGAGTTGAGAAGGGAACTAATGCAGTTTCCGCCTCAGCCTATAGGTTTTAAGGAAACTAATTCTGTCTGTCAGAATCCATGTTGTCCTAACCATGATAATTTGAGAATGCACTAGTGCACTCTCTATTTCAGCCTGCCCTAAAGGATATATTTGTGGGGGAGGAAGGACTAGTCCTTTTGCTGAGAACTCATGTCATGTTCTCCTTGACCGGTCATGTAGAAATGGATTGGAGTGTTCTCCATTCCAGATTGTCCTAATGAGGAGGCTTGTAGGAAGCTTGGAGCTGTCTCTCAGAATCTATGTAACTGTAACTTGATCTGTCTTGTAGAGGATTTAATGAGAGGAGCTGTGTGTTCTGTCCCTAAGACCATTCCACTGCTGAGGCTTCGAGGGTAGTAGTGTCTGTCTCTCATAATCCATATTCTATATTCCTTGACCCGTCATATAGAGTAAGTAATGAACTAGTATGTTCTCCAAATCAGTCTGTCATATAAGAGAAGTTTGTAATGAATTAGTGTGTTTCTCACAGAACCCATGTTTTACTAATACTCATCTTTCATATGGATAAAGTTAGGAGGGAAAGAGTGTGCTCTCTAGATCAATCTGACATATAAAAGGGGGCTTGAAGAGAGATGTTATCTCTCTCTTTCTACATTTGTCTTTACCTCTCTCATCCTCACTCTCTTACTCCCTTGCTCTTCTCCCAGAATGCCCTTTGTGTATCCTATGGATCGAGTGATGGATGAAATTGCTGACTCACAGTGTCAGCTTGCTCAGCTGAGGATGCTGGTAGAGAACCATTCTGTCTGCATCTCAGAACCCCTGTTCTATTAACCATGATCAATACTTCAGATAAGGCTAGAATGAAAACTGCTCTACATCATAGTGTATCCCTTGGAAAACATTTGGAGGGAGCTTATTTCTCAGAATGTATGTAGCCACACCCAACATATACAACAGTGGAGACTAAGGTTGGACTAGTGTGCTGTTCACTCCTGTCTTCCTAATGAAGAAGATTAGAAGAAGCTGAAGTCTGTCTCTCAGACTTCACATAGTTCTAATTCTGTATGTTAAAGAAAGGAGGTGAAAGAGTAAACTAATGTGTTTTCCACCTTAGTCTGTACATGGAGGTGGCTTTGTAGAATCTAGTGACTATCTCTCAGGATCCAAGTTGTCCTATCCTGATATGCCAAATGTAATATTTTTGAAAGGAACCAATAAAGTATTTTCTTCCTCCTTCTGTTCTGCAAAGGATACTTGAAAGGGGATGGTTAATGTTTGTATCTCAGAATCCACATCATCCTTTTTTATCACTCCAATGGAACAAGTTGAGGGTTGAATAGTGTGCTTTACTCCTCACTCCTTCATAAAGATGATGTTTGTAGGGTGCTAATATCTGTCACCCAGAATTCATTTTGTGCTAACCTCAATCTATACTTATGGAATGCAGAATATGGGTTATGAGAGACAGATATTATTTCCCTCCAAGCCTCACTAGTGGAAAGGTCTTAGGGACAGAACACACAATTTCTATCAGCAAATCCTCTATAGGACAGATCAACAACAAACGACTGTCCCTCAGAATCTATGTTGTGTTAACTTTGCTCTGTCCTGTAGAAGAGATTAGAAGTAAAATTATGTGCTCTCTACTTTTCTCTGTCCTATTCAGTAGACTCTGAGGAAGTTAGTTTCTCTCATAGCTATCCTAACTCTTTGATCAGTCTTGCAGTTAATGTTAGAAGTAAACTAGGTTTCAAACCTCATATGTCTGTCCTGAAGAGTCTTAGAGTGACTAGTATCTGTATCTCAGGATCCATATTGTGCTAAGCTTGACTCGTGCTGGGGAGGAGGCTATGAATGATTTAGTATGTTCATTACATCAGGCTTTGCTATGGAGAAAGATTGGTGGGAGTTACTGTCTATCTCTGAACATTCAAGTTTATTATCACATTAATCTATTTGCTACAGAAAAAGGATAAAAGTAAGAAATAGCTTCATCTACTCCAGTCTAGCTTGTATAAAAGAGATGGAGGGATCATTTATTTCTGCCATCTTCTAATATTTCAAACTACATCTTCCAGTAGAAGAGGCACAGAGTGAACTATGGTGCTCACCTCCTCAGTCTATACAATGACAGAAGCTTAAAGGACAGTCAAGCCTCTCTCTCAGAATTCATGGCGTGCTAACCTGAATATGCTTTTGGATTAACTTTAGGAGTCTGTCTCTCAGAATTCATGCCATGCTAACCTGGATATGCCCTTGGGTTAACTTTAGGAGTGACCCTATGTACTGTACTGCACAGTCTATCCTAAGCAGAGGCTATAGGGAGCTAACATCTGTTTCTCAGAATCCATGTTGTCCTGACCTTGATCCATCCTAGTGAGGAGGATAGAAATTAATGAGTGTTCTTTCTACCTCAGTCTGTTGCATGGGACATGGAGGAAGCTATTGTTTATCGCTTAAAATTCATTTTGTCCTTTCTTTTTCTTTCCTAAATATGAGGTTAGGAATGGAATTATTTGCTCTGCACTTTGGGTCTTCCCTACAGAAGAGGATAGAAAGCAGCTCTCAGATGTCTCTGAGAATCCTCATGATTCTATCTTGGTCCTTCTAGGAGAGGTGGGTAGAAGTCAAGTATAGTGGCCTTAACCTCAGTACATCCAGTAGAGGGGGCTTGGTGGAAGCTAGTCACCATCATTCGGAATCAATACCTTTGTAACTTCATTTACTCTATGGCAGAATTTTAGAGAGAAATAGTTTGCTTCCTAGCCCAGTTTCATCTACTGAGGAGTCTTGGAAAGAGCTAATATCTGTCTTTCAGAATCCATGGTATCCTAACCTTGATCTCCCCTATGGATAAGAATGAAAGTAACTTAGTGTGATCAATAAATAGTTCAGTATATCCTGTTGAGGAAGACAGGGTAGAGTTACTCTTTGTGTCTTTGAATCCATGCTGCCCTATCTATCCTTGATCTGTCCAACCTTGGAAGTTAGGAGTGATGTAGTATGCTTGTCACCTCATTCTGTCATACAGATAAAGCTTGGCAAGAGCTCATGTCTTTCTCTCAGAATCCATGTGATGCTAACTTTATCTGAAATGTGAAGGAGGATAGACGTAACCCAGTGTTATCTTCCACTACAATTTGTTCTTGAGAGCAGACTTGCAGGGAGCTACTGTTTCTTTTTCTCTGAGAATCAGTGACATATTAACTTGATTTGTACTGCAAACATGGACAGGAGTGAGCTAGTACCCTCGCATACTCAGTCTGTTCACAGGAGGATTGGTGGGAGCTAGTTTCTGTCTCTCGGAGTTCCTGTTTTTCCTCACTTGATCCAATGCAGGAGTTTTGGAATGAACTAATGTGTTCTCTACCTAAGTATATCTTATGGTGTAGTCTTTCAGTGAATTGCATGCTATCTCACCATACTTGACCTGTTCTAGAAAGAATATGGTGGTGACATATCAAGCTTTCCATCTCAATCTGTCACAAAAAGAATTAACAGGCAGTAGGCAGTGTCTATCTTTGATTTCATGTCATTCTTGCTGTGTTCTATGTTTTGGAGGAAATTAGCAGTAAGTTAATATGTTCTCTACTTAAGTCTGTCCTACTGAGTACATTTGGAGGTAATTTCTCACAGCCAGAAACTTTGTTTCTTTGTCCTAACTTTGATCTCTCTTATAGTTCACTAACAGTGAACAAATGTTCAATCCACCTGCCTTTTTCATACTGAAGAGTCTTGAAGGGACCTCCTGTCATTTTCTTAGAAACCATGCTATCCTATCTTTGCTCTGTTCTACTGAAGATGTTAGGTGTGAAGTAGTCCGCACTATACCTCATTATCTCCTACTAAATGGCTTGGAGAAAGCTAGTCTGTCTCTCAGATTCTATGTTGTCCTAAACTGGATTTATTTTATGGTTAATTAGAGGAGTGATGAATTGTGCACTATACGTCAATCTCTCCTAGGAAGGAGGATTGGGAGGAGTGAGTGTCCAATCTCTCAGTCCTTGTCAACTAAATATTGATCTGGTCTACAGGAGAGCTCAGAAATAAGCTAGTACACTCTCACCTCTCTCTGTCCAAAGAGGTGGCATGGATCAAGCTTATAATTTATTCTAGAATCCATCCCATTAAATTTTGATATGGAGAAAGTTTGGAGTGAACAAGCTTAGTTTATACTGAAGCCTGTCTTACAGAGGAGTCCTGGGGGGAAATATGTTTGACTTTTGGAATCCATGCTGTCTGATCCTTGATGTATCATATGGATAAGGTTAGAAATAAACTAGTGTGTTCTCTACCTTAGCCGATTCTACAGAGGGGCTTGGATGGAGATAGTGCCTATCTCTCAAAATGCATGCCATCCTTACTTTGATATGTCATTCCAAGGAGAAAGGGAGTGAGGAATTATCAAATTTATTCTGTCTCACAAAGGAGGATTGTAAGGAGCTAGGATCTATCTCTCAGAGTCCATTTTGTTCTAAATTGATCTTTATCATGGCAGAGTTCAGGACTGAAGTACTGCACTCTCCACCACAGTATAATTTATAGAGGAGGTTTGGAGGGAGCTAGGGACTTTACCACATCATCCCCATTTTCCTGAAACTTAACATCTCTCATGGAGGAGGTTATGAGTGGACTATTGTGTTCTCCACCTCAGTCTGTATTACTAAAGATACATGGAGTCAGCTTTTCTCTTTCTCTCCGAATTCAGGTTGCCCTAACTTTGATCTGTCCTACGAATAAGGTTAAAAGAGTATGAACATACTGTGCACTCTAGCGTGTCCCACAGAGTAGGACTTTCGAGCTAATGTCTGTCTCTCAGAATCCATTTCATCTGATTATTGGTCTGTACTACAGATGACTAGAAAGGAACTAGTGTACTCAACTACTTCAGTTTGTCTTGCTTTGGGTGTGTGGAAAGAGATAGTGACTGTCTCTCAGAATTGGCATCCTAACATTGATTTATTTTATTACAGGGGATAGGAATGAACTGGTTTGCTCTCCATCTCAGCCTGTCCTACAGGAGGTTTAGTGAGAGCTGGTATCTCTCAGAAAACATGCCGCCCTAACTTGATTTGTTCTACTGAAAACTTTAATATAGAGTTAGTGTTTCTTCTGCCTCAGTGTGTCCTACAGAGGAAGATTGGAGAAGGCTAATGTTTTTCTCTCAGTATCTACAATGTCTTAATTTGGATCTGTTCTACAGATAAATTTAGAAGAATCCACATCCTCATCAACTGATATGTCCTGTTACAAAGGATCAGAGTGTCCTCGTATATTGTACACAATAATCTCTTTTAGAGAGAAGGCAGGGTGGCAGCTTGTATCAGTCTCTTTGAATTTATCTTTTGATTAGCTGACTCTGTTCTAATGCAGAGAGAAGGAGTGAACTAAAATACATTCTACTTTAGCATGTCCCAAAGATGAGATTTGGAGAGAGCTAGTGTCCTTCTAAGAATGCATGTCATACAAACATTGATCTAAACTGTAGAGCAGGTAGCAAATGACCTAGTATGACCTTAACATCACTATGTCATAAGGCAGAGTCATTAAGGGAGCTAGATTATGTCCCACAAAATGCATGCAAGCCTATATTGATGTATTCTGTGAAAAATGTTAGGAGTGAACTTCTATGTTTTTCATTTTTGCTGTCTTAATGATGAGAATTGAAGGGAGTTGGTATCTCTATCTCAACATCCAAGTTCTATTATCCTTGGTCTCTTTTCTGTAGCAGATTAAAAGCAACCTACTGCGCTTGCCACTTAGTCTGACATATGAGGAAGCCTTAGAGAGAATTAGTGTCAATCAGTCTCTTACCATCCATGTTATCCTAACTTAATCTGTACTATGAAGAAGAATAGGAGTAAAAGCATGTGCTCTCAAGCTCTGTTTGTCCTACTGAGGAGGACTGAAGGGAGCTTGTGTCTGTCCTCCAGAATCCATCTTGTGCTACCTTGACTGATCAACTGAAGAGGACAGGGATGACCTCGTATGTTCTTTACCTCAATATAGTCCTTCACAGAAGGCTTGGCATGACTGTCATCCTAACTTTATCTATCCTAGGAAGGAGGTACAGTGTGAGCTAATATATCCTGACACTTAGTCTGCGCTAAGGAGGATTTTCAGAGAGAACTTGGTTCTAATGCACAGAATCCTTGTGATCTTAACCTTGATCTATCCTATGCTTAACTTTAGAAGTGATTGAAAATGCTCACCATCCTTCTAAGACATGATGGGGACTTGGATGTACCTAATGTCTGTATCTTAGAATCTTCGGCATCCTAACTTGGTCAGTCCAAGATTAGAGATTAAGAGTGAGATAATGTACTCTCCACCTCATTGAATCCAATGGAGGAGGCTTAGCGGAAGCTAGGCTCTGCTTTTCAGAATCAATATCATCATAACTTGATATATCTTATGTAGAAGTTAAAAAGGAATTTGGGAGCTCTTCAACACAGTCCACTCTCCTAAAGAGGATTGGAGGGCAGTAATGTCTCTCTAAGAACCAAGGTTTTAATACCCATGATCTATCTTAAAGATAAGGATAGAAGTAATCTAAAATGCCCTAAACCTCACTCAGTATCTCCTATGCAAAAGAGAGGGATGAAACTAGTATCTGTCTCTCATAATGCATATAGTTCAAACTTGTTCTCTACAACAGAAGAAGTTAGGAGCTATCTATTGTATTCTTACCTCTAGTATCTCCTAATGAAGATGATTGGAGGAAACTAGAGTTTGTCTCTCAGAATTCATATCATTCTACCTATGTCTGTTCAACGCAGGAGACAAATTGTAAATTAACATGTTCTCCACCTCCATTTATATGATGGAGGAGGTTTGGAAGAAGTTAGCATCTAACTCTCAGAATCCATGTTTTCCTCAGTTGCCTTGTCCTATGAGTTTAGAATGGAGCTAATATAATTTCTACCTCAGTGTATATACTTGGAAGGAACTAGTTCTGTCTGCTAGAATCCATGTCATCCTAAGTATGATCTGTTCGAAGGATGATTTTAAGAGTGCACTAGTGCACTCTATATCTCAGTCAGCCCTATATGATGTATTTGTGGAGGAGGAGGGACTAGTTCTTTCTCTCAGAATTCATGTCATGCTCTCCTTGATCAGTCCTATGGAAAAGGTAGGAGTGAAGTTGTGTGCTTTCCATTCCAGGCTGTCCTAATGAGGAGGCTTGTAGAAAGCTTGGAGCTGTCTTTCAGAATCTATGTAACTATAACTTGATCTGTCCTACAGAGGATTGAATGAGAGAAGTTGTGTGTTCTGTCCCTAAGACCATTCCACTGCTGAGGCTTGGAAGGAAATCATGTCTGTCTCTCATAATTCAAATTCTCTAATCCTTGACCCCTCAAATAGAGGATGTAACGAACTAGTGTGTTCTCCAAATCACTGCCATATGAAAGAGGTTGATAGGGAGGTAGTGTATGTCTCAGAGAACCCATGTTATACTAACACTCATCTGTCATATGAATAAAGTTAGGGAAGAAATAATATGCTTTCCATATCAGTCTCTCAATCTGACACATGGAGGGGGGCTTGAAGGGAGCTAGTATCTCTGTATCTCTCTCTCTCAGGAACCAAGTTGTGCTACCTGCTCTGACCCAAGAGGAGCCATGTTGTGGCCTGGAAGCATCTTTTATTCCTATGGTTTCTTAAAAGTTCCTGTCTACTTTGTATAGATGGGTGCATTGTGCCTGGATATTTTTTTTCTTGTGTATAAATGCATGTGGCCATGCAATGTTTGTTTCTGACTAGTCTGTGATGCCTGGATTTGTATCTTCCATGTGTCAGGAATTGCTATTAAGGTTACCTGCCTATGCTCAGAATTTGTCCCTGGGCCTTTCTAGTATTAAATCTGATGCAATGACAGAGGTTGTTTTATGCTGTTCTATCTTATTAAAAACAGCTGAGTAATTGGGTACAGTTAAAACTCTGTAACAAAAGTTAACTTCAGACTGGTAACTGCAAATTTAAACTGCTCTAGAAAACAACATGTGCACAGTCACCATTAAGTAAAACCAAGTGGGACGCAACCATTTGACTAAGGATGGAAAAGAGGGGGTCATATTACTTTACTACCTATCTCAAATAAAGTCCCACATAGACTGGCCCCACCAAGAAGACATAAGGTGTTCAATATATTTTAGATTAGCATGCATTTTTGTATGATCATTCACATCCTGGTAAAAAACAAGGTTTATGAAAGATAGGATATAAAACAATGCTTGTATACTGAGGTAAAATGTTTACAATGTGAAAATGTGGTTTGCCTTCTACAGATTATGGTTATGCTCTATGTCTTAGAATCACATATAAACACCAGAGACTGAGTTATTCTTATTTTATGATACAGTAAGGTGATGACCAAAACTGTTTAACAAAGAGTTTCTCCTTATCTAAGGTCTGTTAAGGTTAACAAAGACCAATATAAAAATATACTCTTAACCTTCTTGCATTTTGTAAAACTGGTAAGCTGTAGCTAATTTGGTAAAGTAAGTCATACAGAAAATTGTTATATTCTATAACAGTGCACTAGACATACAAGTTAACCATCAGTTACCTCATAAAGGATCAACTTCTTTAATATGTTCAGATTTAGCTTAATTTAGATATACCAAACAGAAAATGATTCCCTGATCATCAAACACTTCATGGATCTGAGAATATGGCATTTTAATTAAAAAAAGCTTCTCATAATAGAGATATGCCAGCTCTTAGCAGCACCCCTGTATCTCCTCCAAGGAAGCTGCAGATGACTGCAGAATACCTTATGCTGTAGCTTGCTTGAAATGCAGCAAAGCCAGCCAGGGTGTGGAGAACTGTTTTGCACCTTAACTGCTGTCAAGACTTGTCCAGACTGGGTACAAGCAGGACACTCGGTAACTGATTGTCCCACTTTGCCTAGACAAAGTAGGCTGGTCCCCCGATAAGTTTCTATTCTCAAGAAAATTCTGTCCATTCTAGGTTTGGCAGCAGAAGACTGATACTGCTTTGACAGCCATGGAGAGACCTGGGGTAGCTGGGAAGCTGTCACATTTTTGCTTACACAGGTAAAATTTATCCATCTCGGTTTGAGGGCTGTGGTGCTGACAGATTTGACAGTTTAAAAGTGTTCCTTATAACCCTTGGTTATACCTTATAATCACCTTGGTAGCTCATTAGTTCATTATTTAAGTTTACTGTAAAAAATACATACAGGTTTGCTTCTTTCATCAGTTTCATAACAGGATAAACAGTTTCAGAAGTAACTTTAGAGGTTCAGAGTTTTAGCATTGATAAATGGAATTTTGATATACCGACAAAGCACTGACTACAAAGAGTTTGAGGAGTCTTAAATTTCTCTGGATTTTACTGGCCCCAGGTTTTAAGAACTGGTTAGTATTAGAGAGGGTATGGAAGCCTTCAGGAATGTTCAGTTCCCTCTTCTCTTCTTTCACTCACTAAACCTCTTTTGTTCAGTAAATATCCACTGGCTGTCATCTAAGTATAGACCAAAAGATATATTTCATTAGGCTAAAACCAGGCCCTAGGAAAAATGTTTTATCCCAAATACATAGTCTCTGCTATGACACCATGGTATAAATATGTCCCGGTTGTCTTCCTGATACTTCCAGGTTTCTGGAGAAAGAATTCTGCTACTGTATCAAGAAATCTGACTTGGTGGAAACTAATATCTGTCTCTAGAGACCCCATTTGACACCACTCATTTTGAGCATATCTTACAGGTCCACTCCTCCTGCTAGACTTGTATCTAGGTCAACCCACAGGAAGCCCTCAAGATATGCCAGCCCCTACACAAGCTCCAAGGACACCAGCCCATATACCAACTGGGTGAGTACTGGAAGGTTGACTTCACCCATATGCCTACTCATAAAATGGCTCCATTATCTCTTAACTCTTATTGACATCTTTACAGGATGGATGAACTCCCCACCTCCAGCAGAAAACAGCAGATATGATGGCTCAGGTACTCCTGAAGTTATCATCCCCTGATTTGACATGTCATTCCCCTAAGCTTCTGGAATATCAATGCTGGTACCACCTCTCCAGACTCAAGGGCATATCGGCTCTTTCATCTGGCTCACTCACCTTTGCCTCCTCTAAACAGCCAAGGTGGCTTTCCATTTCATCCTTTCTGGCAGTCATCACTCTTCCCATGGCTAGCCTTCTTCATAGGGCCATTGTTAATAATCTATTTTTTTCTCCTAGATACCTACCTGCTTTCTCAGCCCCCTCAAGTAGCAGATTCCTGAGGTCTCCAAACACTTCTTCATCCATACCTCCTGCCATGCATCAGTTCACCTACCCCCATGCCATTTCTTGCCTACAGGAAGTAGCCATACTTGAAGTACCACCTATATACCCAAAATTTCTGGGATGTTTAGGTGGAAGTTCTGCTTCAGCCCCACCTTTTTTCTCTCTCTCCAGATGTCACCCGTGAGAAAGTCCACCAACTGTCTGCTCTTCTCCCTGAGATGCTAAATACCATGCCTACAGAGCTTTTAAGAACCAGCCCAAAGACCCACCACGTGATATCTCTCCTTCCTCTCCCAGGAGTCACCTGGACATTGATTTGTTCTGTTTCAAATCTGGATTTATTAATTCAGCTGACTGTGGCTTATTGCATTGGTGAATATAACCTACAACCTGAGATTTTCAAAGATAAGAGTAACAAGAAGTAAGACATAAAAAGCCAGCAGGCAGATGAGCAGGGAATGAAGGGCAGGGGTGGAGATGCAGACAAACAGTGAGAAGGGGGGAGAGCAGGAGTGCTTTGTTCTAAACCCTGGAGGAGTGAGCTTAATCAAGTGTATGGTGTGCACAGTCCCCAATTTGGATAAATTCATCAAGAGATACCCTAATGTTGTCAGTAGTACAAACTTGTACCATGGGTACCAATTGATAAGCCTTTAGCTGGAGACCGAATACTACAGGTCTGCATCTGGTTCTATAAACCTATAGTGGAGGGTTTGGAGCATTTGCCTTTGTTCATAATATCTTCCACATAAGGAATTCCAAGGAGCAGCGATCAACCCTGCTCCAAACAGGCCTGAGTTGCCTAGCACTGCAGTGGCTTGGCAATCAATCTGGGGTTGAAAGAGGTCACAGACTTCTTATAGGCATTTTGGTTTGGGAAGGGGTAGCTTACAAAGCCAGGAGTCAGTAGAGTACGGTAGAGGGTGGTGTAGGAGGGAGAGCAGTTTCCCATGCATTTGTGGTAAATACTCAATTCTACCTGGGGCTGTCATGCTTGGGTTAAGCATTTTTGAAAGTCCCAGTTGTGGCTTTCTTCTGCAATGCTGCGTAGAAATCAAGCTGAATTGGTAAAGCCAGGTTTAATAAGAAGAGCAAAGTAACTCTCTTGTGACTCCTGGGGGAGGAAGGAGAGGAATAAAATGGCTGGACTATGGGCCAGGTCTTAAATACCCTGTAGGTGTGATATTGAACATCTCACAGGGAGGAGTTTCTTTTTGGCAGACATTTTTAGGGGCAGGGTCTGGAGAGAGAGAGGTAGGGCCAAACTGACTGAAACTTCCAACTCGATACCACCATTGGTAAATCCTATGAAAATCTCTGGAGTGAAATTGTGGGATCTCAGCATCAGCAGGCTAGGAGAGATCTACTCAGTCTTTCAAAACACATATCTCCTAATGATTATCAGTCCTACAGATGAGTATAGAACAAGGACTGTTCTGTACTGTAGCCTATCCCTTGGAAAACAGTGGGAAGGAACTAATATCTCAGAATGTATGTAGCCAAACCCAGCATATACAACATTGGAGACTAAGGTTGAACTAGTGTGCTGTTCACTCCTGTCTTCCTAGTGAAGATTAGAAGAAGCTGGAGTCTGTCTCTCAGACTTCACATAATTTTAACTCTGTATGGTAAAGAAAGGAGGAGAAAGAGTAAACTAATGTGTTAGTCTGTACATGGAGGTAGCTTGGGTGAAAGTAGTGTCTATCTTTTAGGATCCAAACTGTCTTATCTTGATATGCCATATGGAGGAGTTCTGAAAGGAACTAAAAACTTGTTTCCGGGTACATTTACCCCTCACTCTGTCATAGAGAAGATGTTTATAGAGTGCTAGTGTCTGGCCCCTAGAATTCATCTTGTGCTACCCTCAATTTCTAACTATGGATAAGGTTATAAGTTAATTAGTATACTATCTACATCCTCTGTCCTGCATTGAAAGTTTAGATGCATCTAGTGTCTGTCTTAGAATTGGTGTTATCCTAATCTTGATCTGTCCTACAAATGATGAAAGAATTTAACTGTTGTACTCTCAATTTCATTCTTTCCTACAGAGGTGAATAGGGGTGGTAATGTCTATCTCTCAGAAGCCATGTAATACCAACTTCATCAGTTCTGTTGAGGAGGATAAGTGTGAATTACTATGCTCTGCAACTTAGGCAGTGCTATGGAAGAGGGCTTGGAAGCAACTAGTGTCTGTCTATCTCTCAACATATATGTTGTCCAAAACTTGATTTGTTTTAAGGGTAACTTTAGGGGTAAATAAAGTACTCTCTATCTGTCTGTCCTGAAGAAGCTTAGAGAGACCAAGAGGCTGTGTCTCAGAATCCATATTGTGTCAACCTTGTGCTATCCTATAGAGGAGATTAGAAGTGATATTAGGTTCTCTCCACTTATCTCTGTCCTTCTCAGGTGACTCTGAGGGACTTAGTTTCTCACATAGTTGTCTTAACTTTTTGATCTGCCCTGCAGTTAAAGTCATGAATAAACTAGATTCAGTCCTCATATGCCTGTCCTTCTGAAGAGTCTCAGAGTGACTAGTGTCTGCTTCTCAGGATCTATTTTGTGGCAAATTCCTGTGCTTGGAAGGAGATTTAGAATGATCTAGGATGCTTATTGCCTCAGGTTGTGCTATTGAGAATGCTTGATGGGAGCTAGCATCTATCTCTGAAAATCCAGGCTATAATCACATTGATCTTTTACCCACAGAAAGGATAGGAGTGAGAGATAACATCACCTACTCTTCAACTTAGCATGTGTGAGAATGCTGAGATCTCGTTTCTGTCTTTCATTTTTCAAATATTTCAAACTACAACTTCTAGTAGAAGAGGCTCAGAGTGAACTAATGTGCTCACCACCTCAGCCTATACTATGGCAGAGGCTTAGTGGACCCTCAAGTCTGTCTCTCAGAATTCATGCCATGCTAACATGGATATGCCCTTGGGTTAACTTTAGGAGTGACCCTATGTATTCTACTGCACAGTCTATCCTACATTAGAGATTACAGGGAGCTGGTATCTGTTTCTCAGAATCCATGTTGTCCTGACTTTGATCCATCCTACTGAAGAAGATAGAAATTAATGATTGTTCTTTCTACCTCAGTCTGTTGCATGGAGGAGGCTTAGAAAAAGCTAGTGTTTATCTCTTAGAATTTATTTTGTCCTTTCTTTTTCTTTCCTAAAGATGAGGTTAGGATTGAAATAATTTGCTCTACACTTTATGCTGTCCTACAGGAGAGGATAGAAGGCAGCTCTCAGATATTTCTGGGAATCCTCATCATTCTAACTTGATCATTTCAGGAGAAGTGGGTAGGAGTCAGGTACAGTGGACTGCACCTCAGTACAATAAATAGAAGGGGCTTAGAAAAAGCTAGTTACCATCGCTCCAAATCTTTATCTATGCAACTTGACTTACTCTAAGAAAGAATTTAAGAGAGAAATTGTCTGCTTCCCAGCCCAGTTCCATCTACTGAGGAGGCTTGGAGAAAGCTAATGTCTGTCTTTCAGAATCCAAGTTATCTTAACCTTAATCGTCTCTATGGATAAGAATGTGACTAACTTAGTGTGATCAATAAATACTTTAGTATATCCTGTCAAAGAAGATAGGGTAGAGTTACTGTTTGTCTTTTTGAATCCATGCTGTCCTATCTATCCTTATCTGTCCAACATTGGAAGTTATGAGTGCAGTAGTAAGCCTGCTGCCTCATTCTGTTCTACATACAAGGTTTGGTAGGAGCTTGTGTCTATCTCTCAGAATCCATTTTGTGTTCATTTAATCTGAAATATGAAGGAGGAAAACAGTAACCTAATGTTGCCTTCCACAACAGTCTGTTCAGAGGAGTCTTGCACAGAGCTAGTGTTAGTCTCTGAGAATCAATGGCATCCTAACTTGCTCCATATTGCAGAGGAGGATAGGAGTGAACTGGAATGCTCTCAAACTCAGTCTGTTCACAGAAGGATTGGTGGTGGGACTCAGTGTCTGTCACTCAGAATTCAGTTTTTTTTTCCAGACAAAATCTAACACAAGAGGTTAGGAATGAACTACTGTGCTCTCCATGTAAGTATGTGTTACTGAACAGCCTTTTAGTGAGCTGTTAACTGTCTCTCCCTAATGCCCTGTTCTAGAAAATTAGAAAGATTATGGTGGTAGCATAGTATTCTTTCTATCTCAATCTGTCACAAAGAGAAATGAAAGGGGGTAGGTTGTGTGGGTTTCAGATTTCATGTCACCCTTGCTATGATCTATACTTTCCAGATAAGGAGTAAGCTAATATGTTCTCCGTTGAGTATCTATCCTACTAATTACTCTTGCAGTTATTTTCTCTGTCAGAATACCTGTGTTCAAAACTTTCATCTCTCCTATAAGGATATGGGTTAACCAGTGTTCAGTCTGCCTGGCTCTTCCATACTGAGGAATCTTCAATGGAGTGAATTAGTGTATACTTTACCTCATTCTGTTCCATAAAAAAATGACTTGGAAAAAGTTAGTTTGCTTCTCAAAATATATTGTGTTCTAAACTGGATTGTTTCGTGGCTAAAGATTTGAGTAATATAGACTACCCTACATCTAAATCCGTCCTATGGAGGAGGATTGGGAGGAGCTAGTGTCTCTCTCTCAATCCTTATCATCTAAATGTTGATCTGTCTCACAGGAGAGGTCAGAAATTAACTAGCATGTTCTCATATCAGTCTGTCCAACAGAGAAATCTTGGAACAAGCTTGTATTTATTCTAGAATCCATCTGTTTCAATCCTTCATTTGTTTTATGAAGCAAGTTAGGAATGAGATAGCTTAATCTATACCTAAGTCTGTCCTATGGAGGGGTTCTGGGGGAGATTTTTGTCTTTCAGAATCCATGCTGTCTGATCCTTGGTGTGTTCTTTTGACAAGCTTAGAAATGAACTGGTTAGAGAAGCTAAATAAGAAGGTGAACCCAAAGAAAAACATATAGGCATCCTCCTGAATATTAACCTTCATCAGGCGATGAAAGGAGACAGAGACCCACATCGGAGCACCGGACTGAAATCTCAAGGTCCAAATCAGGAGCAGAAGGAGAGAGAGCACGAACAAGGAACTCAGGACCAAGAGGGGTCCACCCACACACTGAGACAATGGGGATGTTCTATCGGGAACTCACCAAGGCCAGCTGGCCTGGGTCTGAAAAAGCATGGGATAAAACCGGACTTGCTGAACATAGTGGACAATGAGGACTACTGAGAACTCAAGGACAATGGCAATGGGTTTTTGATCCTACTGCACGTACTGGCTTTGGGGGAGCCTATGCAGTCCTAGACCTGGATGGAGGTGGGTGGTCCTTGGACTTCCCACAGGTCTGGGAATCCTGATTGCTCTTTGGGCTGATGAGGGTGGGGGACTGGATCAGGGGAGGGGGAGGGAAATGGGAGGCGGTGGCGGGGAGGAGGCAGAAATCTTTAATAAAAAAATAAATTTAAATAAAAAGAAAAAAAAAGAAATGAACTGGTGTGCTCTCTACCATAGCCTGTTCTACAGAGTGTGCTTGTTTGAAGCTAGTGTCTCTCTCTCAAAGTCCATGTCATCCTGCCTGAGGAGAACAAAAGTGAAGAACTCTCAAATTTAGTCTGTCTTACAAAAGAGTATTGGAGGGAGCTAGAATCTATTTCTCCTAACTTACTTCATAAAACAAATCAAAGTTTGAAAGAGATGGATTCTAAAATAAACCCAAGCTTTCTGCTAGCTGTCTGCTTGGACAGACTTAGTCAGAGAGGAAGTGAGTTTGTTTCTGACTTCTCCTGTAGGCCAGAAATTTAGATGACAAGAATTTAGAGATAGGCACTAGCTCCTCCCAGTCCTCCTATATAGGACAGATAGGGGTGTAGAGCATGGTACATCACTCCTATCCTTACCCACGAGAGAGACAAATGCAACTTAAAAAATATATTCTGTGAGACAATGTAGCTTTCTCCAAGCTGTTTTTAGTGAGACAATATGTGGCAAATTGTACACTAGTTAACTCCTAACCTCTTTATTAAGACAGGGCATGCTTAGAATAGCATGGTTTCTGTGAGGTGGACTGAACATTACATCCCTCATAGCCTTTTTTGTAGGACAGATTAAAATTAGGATAACAGGGTTATTAGCTGTGAGAAATTACCTCCAAGAGTACTCAGTAGGACAGACTTTAGTGGAGAAAATATTAGCTTTCTTCTAATCTCTTGCTAAGGATAGATCACAGTAAAAATTACATGAAATCTAAGACAGACAGTATATACCTCCTATAATTTCTCTATTTTACAGATGGAAGTAGAAAGCAAACCAAGTTTACTCCTATAATCTTTCCAGAATGGGGAAACAGAAAAGCAGCTCACTGAAAGGCTGTTCCATAAGATATATTTAAGTGGAGAGCAGAGTAGTTCAATCCTCACCTCTTATAATAGATAATTTCAGGAATAAGTGAATTATGAGACAGATACTAGTTAATGCCAAGCCTTATGTGTAGGGCAGAATGAGGTGAAAAGCATACTATTTCACTACTAACTTTCAATGTTGGAAAGGTCAAGGTAAGAATGGCATAGATTCAAAGAGAGAAAAACAGTATCTCTACCCTGTCTTACTGCACAGGATATATCAAAGTATTTATTGATCATACTAAGTTACTCACTTGATAGGGGATATTAAAGTTAGAACAATGTAGATTCTGAAAGACAAACAGTAGCTCCCTCCAAGTCTCCTCAATAGACTGGACTTGGTAGTAAATACACAATTTCTCTCTTAAACTCTTCAATAAGGTAAATCAAGTTGCAGTGATACTGATTCTAAGAGATGGTAACTAGGTTCCTCCAAGCCTATTCTACTGGACTAAGTGACATGGGGAGGATTCTGCCTCACTTTTAACATCCTTTCCTGGACGGACCATGTTGGAATGATGAGGATTCTCAGAGAATAATTCCACTGTAGAATGGACTTAACTGTAGAGCAAATGATTTCATTCTTAACCTCACCTTTATGGAAAAAAGATAAGGACAAAATGGATTTTAAAAGACAAATACTAGCTACCTCAAAGTCACTGCCATACAATAGACTGAGGGAGAGTTCACACTCATTAATTTCTATCCTTCTCAGAAGGAAGGATCAAGGTGGGGGGGAACATGGATGCTGAGAAAAAATACTAGTTCACTGTAGATTCTGCTGTAGGATAGACTAAGTTGTAGATACATTAGTTCAATGCTAAATTTAATTAAAGGACATATCAAAGTTATGACAACATGGATTCTGAGAGATAAGACTTCAGTGTACCCTAAGCCTCTTCCATAGTATACACTAAATTGGTGAGCACACTAGTTCACTTGCCTTCTGTACTGAAAAACATAGTTTGAAGATTAGAAGTTGGGAGGCAGAAACTGTACTACTCAATCATTTTTGAAAGACTAGACTGACAAATAGTTGATGCTATCTATCACTCCTACCCTTTTCTGAAAGAAACAGATCAATGTGATCATAACTTGGATTTTCAGAAATAGACATGAACTCCCATCAAAGTTTCTCCATAGCACAACCTAAGATAATGAGAATATTAGGTGATTCTTAACCTCCCAGCATAGGTCAAGCTTAGCACAAAATGGGCATTGAGATGCAGACACTAGGCAAGACTCTTCAGAAAGACAGACATATGAGGAATGAACCCTAGTGGACTCATAACTTTAGGATAGTTCAAAGAGTTAGGAGAGCTGTGAGAGACACTAACTCCCTCAGACTCTACTCAGTAGGAAAGAAATAAGTGCAGAAAACCTAAGTTCACTTCTGGTCTCTTTGATAGGGCAGAACAAGGTTAACACAACATGGGTTCTGAGAGACAGACACTTGGTCTCGCTAAGCTCCCTTAAGACCTAAAGACAAAGAGCACATTAGTTCACTCCAAAAGTTATCCTTAGGACAAATCAAGATTAGGACAAGGTGTATGTTGGGATAAAGACACCAGTTCCTTCCAAGCCCCCTCCATAGGACTGTCTGAGTTGCAATTCACACTAGTTCACACTTATCCTTCTCCATAGAGCTGATCAAGGTATTATGATATAGTTTCTAATATATAGACCCTATCTACTCACAAATCACCTCTGTAGGACAGAGTGAGATTGAGAGCCCAATATGTAGTTCTACCTTTATCTGTCCTACAGAGAAAATCAGACATGAACTAGAGTGATATACACCTCCATATGTGTAAAGAGAGAGTCTGAAGGAATCTAGTGTCAGCCTGTCAGAATGTATATCCAACTATGTATATACTTAGGAGTGAACTAGTATACTTTCCACATTAGAATGTCCAACAGAATAGACTGGAGAGAGTAGGGTGTGTGTCTCAGAATCTATGTTGTTCCAACCTATATATGTTGTATGGATAAGGCAAAGAGAAAACTGGTAAGTTCTCCACAGAAGTCTGACATGAAGCAGGTTTGAAGGGAGCGAAGGTTTGTCTCTCAGAATCCATATTGTCCCAACTTTATCAATACAACAGAAGAGTATAAGCATTGACAAATGTGCCCTGCAATTGATTCAGCCCTACAGAGGAGACTTGGAATAAGCTAGTGTTTGCTCTCAATGTGCTTGTCTTAAAATTGATTTGTCTTAATGATAGCTTTAGGAGTGAAGACAGCACTCTTCATTAGTCTGTCCTGGGGTGGAAACATGGATGAGCCTAATTCCTGTCTTTCAAAATCAATGTGTTGATGACCTTGATCTGCTATGGAGGAGATCAGGAGTGAAAAAATGTGCTCTCCTTGTTAGTCTATCCTATTGAGTCATCTTTTTTTTTTTTTGAGTTCTTGTTTTATTTATTTATTTATTTATTTTCTTTTTTTATTGAGAAAAGGAGAAAAAGAAAAAAAACAAGTTTCCACCTCCTCCCAGCCTCCCATTTCCCTCCCCCTCCTCCCACCCTTCTCCCCCTCCCCCCACTCCTTTCCCCCTCCCTCTCCAGTCCAAAGAGCAGTCAGGGTTTTCTGCCCTGTGGTAAGTCCTAGGTCCTCCCCCCTCCGTCCATATCTAGGAAGGTAAACATCCAAACTGGCTAGGCTCCCACCAATCCAGCACATTAAGCAGGATCAAAACCCTGTGCCATTGTCCTTTGCTTCTCATCAGCCCTCATTGTTCGCCATGTTCAGAGAGTCCAGTTGATGGATGGAGATAGAGACAGAGACCCACACTGGAGCACTGGACTGAGCTCCCAAGGTCCCAATGAGGAGCAGAAGGAGGGAGAACATGAGCAAAGAAGTCGGGACCACGAGGGGTGCACCCACCCACTGAGACAGTGGAGCTGATCTATTGGGAGCTCACCAAGGCCAGCTGGACTGTGACTGAAAAAGCATGGGTAAAACTGGTCTCTCTACTGAGTCATCTTAAAAAAGTTAGTTTCTCTCAGAATCTTGGTTGTTCTATGTTTTAACTGTCCTACAGGTAAGGTTATACTCAGTCCCACCTCACCCTGTCCTTCCAAAGAGTCTTGAACGGACCTAGTGTCTCTCTCTTAGAATCCATGGTTTCCTAACCTTGATCCAGGTTACTGAAGAGGATAGGAGTAATTTACCATGCTCACCTCCTCAGGCTGTCCTACAGAGGTTGCATGGGGGAAGTTAGTATCTGTCTTTCAAAAGTTGTGCTGTGCTAAGCTTATCTATCCTCTGGAGGATGTTATAAGGGAACTGATGTGCTTTTCACCTTAGTTTGTACTATTGAGGAACTTGGTAGAAGCTGGTAGTCTGTCTCTCAGAATCCATGTTTTCTTAACATGGATCTTTTTTTACAAATAAAATTAGAAGTGACTTAGCCTACTTTATTCCTGACTATCACCCAGGGAAAAGAGCTGGAGGAAACTAGTGTCTGTCTCTCAAAATACATCTTTCTAGCACAGTCTGTCCAATAGAGGAGGTTAGAAGTGAACTAGTGTGATCATCATCCCAGTTTGTCTGTCCTACAGGAGAGGCTTGGATGAAATTAGTGACTGTATCTCAAAACTCTGCTTGTCCAAATTTTAATCTGTCCTACAGATAAAGGTTAGGGTGCAGTTGTATTTATTCCTACTCCATCCCATTTAAGAATCTTAGAAGCCTGGGGGTGGTGGTGCACACCTTTAATCCCAGCACTTTGGAGGAAGAAGCAGGTGGATCTCTGTGAGTTCAAGGCCAACATGGTCTACACAATATAGTTTCAGGAAGGTAACAAAGCTACAAAGAAATTCTGTCTCAAACAAACAAACAAAATATGTCTTAGAGGGTGCTTACGTCTGTGTCTCAGAATCCATGTTGGCCTAAGACTTATCTGCCCCACCGAGGAGGGCAGAAGTGAACTTGTGTAGTCTCCTCTTTACTCTGTCCTATGAAGGTGTGGAGGGATCTAGTGATTCACTCTCACAATCCATTTTGTGCTTACCCTGCTCTCTCAAATAGATAAGATTAATACTGAAATAGTATGCACTCTACATCAGTCTGTCCTACTGAAGTGGCTTTGAGGGAGTCACTTTCCGTCTCTCTGAATCAATTTTTTTTTTCCAAAATTGATCTCTCCAATGCAAGATGTCACAAGAGAACTACTGTGCTCTCTACCTAAGTATGCCTGATATGCTTGGCTTCAGGGAGCTGGTGTCTGTCTTGCAGTATCCATGTTGTCCTAACTTGATATGTCCTTCAGAGGATGATAGGAGTGACCTGGTATGCTTTCCACTTGTCTGACTAAGAAATGGTGGATGTAGGTCATGCATCCCTCCAGAGCTCCTCTTGTTCTAATCGTTATCTGTCTTATATAAAATATTAGATTGCACTAGAGTGTTCTCCATATCATTGCTTAATATGAAGGAGGAAAAGAAGGCAGCTAGTGTCTATTTCAGAATTCATGTCATTCTGTCCTTGATCTAGTGTATATATGAGCTTAGGAGTGAATCATTATGCTTTTTAATTAAGTCTGCCCTACTAAGGAGTCAAGGAGAGACTAGCATTCTCTCATTCAGAATCCATGTTGTCCTATCTTTGATCTTGCCTACATATGAGGTCGTGAGCAAACAAGTGTTCAGTTTCTCTGTCTTTCCTAGTTAAAAGTCTTTGAGTGGTCTAGTATCTGTCTCTCAGAATACATGTTGCCCTAACCTTATTCTGCCCTATTGAAGAAGACAGGGGTGAAGTAGTGTAGTCTCTATTTCACCATGCCCTACACAGGAGGCTTGATAGGATCCAGTGTCTATTTCTCAGAATCATTTTCATGCTAAACTTGACCTATTCTCCAGAGGAGGTTGCATGTGAAATACTGCGTTCTCCCACTCAGTCTGTTCTACTGACGAGGCTTGCAGGAATCTAGTGGCTATATCTTAGAACCCATGTTGTCTTAAGCTAGACCATTCCTACAAACTAGGCTATAAATGACTTAATGTGCTCTATACCTCAGTATACCCTACAGAAAAGAGCTGAGGTGAGCTAGTATCTCTCTCTCAGAATCCATATTATCCTAAACTTAATGAGCCCTATAGAAGAGGTTAAGAGCAAATTCCTCTGCTTTCCACCACTCTTTCCTACAGAAAAAGCATGAAGTGAGCTTGTGTAAGTATCTCAGAATCCATATTAAACAAACCATGATCTGATCAATGGAGGAGATTAGAAGTAAACTATAGTACTCACACTTCAGCCTGTCATACTGAGGAAACTTGGAGTCAATTATTTTTTCTCTTTCAGAATCCAGGTTGTCCTAAACATGACCTGTCCCACTTATAAAGCTAGGAGATAACTAGTGTGCACTTTACCTCAGTCTGTCCTAGGAAAGAGTCTTAGAGGGAGAGTGTGCACTTTACCTCAGTCTGTCCTAGGAAAGAGTCTTAGAGGGAGATAGTGTCCATCTCTCAGAATCTATACCATCCTAACCTTGATATGTCAAATTGAAATGGATAAGATTGCACAGGAATACTCTTCACTTCATGTCTTCCTGTAGAACTGTCATGGAGAAAGCAAATGTTTATCTGTAAGAGGACATGGTATGCTAAACTTTATCTGACCTCAAAAGGAGATTAGGAATGATTTAGTGTGTTCATCACCTCATTATTTTACTATGAAGAGACCTTGGTGAAAGCTAGTGTCTATCTCTCAACACTCATGTTGTCTTATGATCTTTTCTACAAAAAAGGATAGTTATGTCTAGCATGTACTAGTCTTCAAGAACTTCATAGAAAAGAACTTTCTTTCATTATCCCTGTTGCCCTTACTTTATCTGCCCTACAGAGCAGGTTAGAAGTTCAATACTTTACACTTTAATCTGTCCTACAAAGGAGTATTAAAAGAAACTAGTTTCTGTCTCTCAAAATACTTGTCATACTAAGTTGTTCTTTTCATCAGAGGAGGTTGGAAATAAACTAGTTTACACTCCACCTCAGTGTGTCAATAGAGAAGGCTGTGATGAAGATTGTACCTGTCTATTATAATCAATGTCATTCTTACCACATCTGCTCTATGGGAAAGTTGAAGAGGGAAGTAAAGGGCACTAAACCTCATTCCATTTCACTGAGGAGACATGGATGCAGCTAGTGTCTACCATTCAGAATCCATGTTCTCTTAACCTTGATCTTTCCTATGGATATGGAAAAGATTTACTTAGTGTGATCTATTGCACAGTACATATTTGGAAGATGAGTCTGAGAGAGCTACTCTCTGTCTCTTGGAAACCATGTCATCCTATTTTTGATCTGTCCTACAGAAAAGGAAAGAAGTATCTTAATATGCTCTATGGCTCTGTTTATCCTATACTAAAAAGCTGAAGGGAGCTAGTGTTTGTATCTTAGAATTAATGATGAACTAAGCTTGATCTGTCCTACAAAGGAGGTTAAAATAGAATTAGTTGCCTTCAAACAAAATCTGTCCTACAGAAGAAGCACAGAGAGAACTACTGTCATTCTCTCAAAAGCCATGTCATATAACCCTTGATCTGTCCAATGGAGGAGATTAGGGGTTAATTTATGAGTTCTCCATTTCTGCCAGTCACACAGAGTGATGAATCTTAGAGGGGATTAGTTTATGTACCACAGAATCCTAGATTGTCCTAACCTTAATCTGCCTCATGGATAAGGTTAGGAATGAATTAGTAAGAACTATATTACAATGAGTCTTAATAGTCTTGGGAGATCTAGTGTCTGTCCTTTAGAATTCATGTTGTCCTAACCTTGTTCTGTATAACTTAGTAGGTCTTTAGTGAACTAGTGTGCTCTCTAACTCAGTCCCTTCTACATAGTCTTTGAGGGTAATAGTGTCTTTCTTCAAGAATCATATTGTGTTAATCTTAATCTTTCCTATGGAAAAGGTCATAGATAAACTAATATTCTCTTAAATAAACTGTCACTGTAGATAGCTTGTGGGGAGCAATGCCTAGCTTTCAGAATCCATGTTGTATTAATGTTGATGTTTCCTACAGATAAGGATAGAATTGATATATGGTGCTCAGCACTTCAGTCTATCCTGCAGAAAAGAGCTGGAGGGAGTAATGTCTTTCTCTCACAATTTATGTTGTTTAAATGCCCTCTGTACAACAGAAGAGTTTGGAAGTGAAGTAGTATGTTTTACACAGAAGACCTGTAGGGATCTAATGTCTGTCACTCAGAAGATATGTTTTCCTTTATCTGTCCTATGGAAGATACAGGAATAAAACCATATGTGTCCCATATCTAGTGTAATCTATTGAGGAGGATTGTAGGAGCCTGGTGTCTGTCTTTCAGAATCCATATTGTCTCAACCTTGAGTTGTTCTCTCAATAAATACAACAGTGACTTAGTGTAATATACCCTTTCATATATACCATGGAGAAACACAGGATAAAGCTAGTATCAGGATCTCATATCCAAGTGGTCTGACCTTTGATCTGTCATAAGGAAAAGCATAGGAGTAACCTTGTGTGTTCTCCACCTCAGTCTGTCCTACAGAGGGAGCTTGAAGAGAGTTATCATGCAACAATGTAAAAAGTACTTCTGGACAATAAATAATTACAGATATGCAATAAAGACAAATCCAGACAAAAAAGACCTATAAATGTGCTACAGTGTTGGATAAATATATGTAGGCTTGGAAGAGAGAAGAAAAATAATAGTTATTAAAAACAAGTAAAGGGTTTAAAAATCATAAAGTTTTTAAAGAGACAGAGTACAGAAAAAAAATAAACCATGTGAAGATGGAAAATTCACAGAGTTTGGATTGTTTATATTATTTTGTCATCTTTAAATTTTTTGACTGCAGAGAGACTTTTGATTCTGGGGACTGCTAAGCTAAGCCAACATAGATATTTCAAAGGTATCTTGAATTCAAAATTTGAGTCTAAGGATATTTTGCTTTGGAAAAGAGGTTCTTCTTTTGTTTACACAGAAGATGATAGCCTGTGGATTGTTTCCAGACCAACATGGTTTGATGGATCAAGAACCCCTGAATGGTTGCTGCAAACACCTCCGCAAAGAAAATACTTCATCCAATAAACAGCAGGAAGAAGATTGGACAGAATTGCACTCATATTCCCAAATACAGCTTGTAAATGTTTCTTTACATTTAAAGGGGGATATGCTATTGAGATGGATACTTTACATTGGTATGGATCTTGTTTTATTTATAAAGATTTAAAGTCAATTTTGTTATATGTATATGTATTTCTGATCTTGATTAAGGTATGGTTTTGTGTAGTTCATTTAAAAATATAATGTATAATTAAGAAATATAGGTTAATAGATAATCATCTATAATAGTCAAACTCAAAGTAATGCTAATTAGATTTTCTAAATATACAGAAATGTAGTTCAGATGGATAGGTATTCTTCAAATCTTTCAGAGACCTTCAGAATGTGGCATTTAAATTATTTTAAGAACTTAGGACTTTTCTTGCAGCACCAAACTACTTCAAGAGGATGATGGGCACTGAAGAGACTCCTTATGGAGTTGGTTAGCCATTTGGGCAAGAAACTGCTCTTACCTGGACTGCTTTATGGTGTGCTGCAAAAACTGAACATGCAGAACTCACAGAGAAATGAAAAGGCTGATTCAGTAATTACACATTTATTAGAAATTATGTCCATCATGTGTAATTACTGAATTGACCTTTTCTGAGCTTCAAGCAGTTGCCCACTGAAAACCTGAATTCTAGAGGCTATGTCTAAAAATCCATTCTGTATTAACCTTGATCTGTAATGCAGGATGATTGGTAACTAGAATGCTCTCCACATCACTCTGGCCTGTGGAGATGGCTTGGTCAGAGTTAGTGGGTATATTTCAAATTTGTGTTTTCTTAACTTTGATGTATCCTACAAATAAGGATAGCATTGGCCGAGGTTGCCCTGCACCTCAGTCTCTTCTTTGGAAAATAACTGAAGGGAGTTAGTGTTTGTCTCTTACAATCCAAGCCATTCAGACACATTATGTTCAACAGAGCAGGATAGGAGTAAACTGGAGAGCTCTCCATCTCAGTCTGTTCTACAGAGGATGTTGGTAGGGAAGTAGTGGCTGTCTCTCAGAATCTATGATGCTTTGAGATGATTTGTCCTTACTGAGGATGTTATTAATAAAGTAGTGTACTCCCTATATCAGTTGGTTCTATTGAGAGGGCTAGAGACTATGTCGCATCTATCTCTCAGATACTAAGTGCTAGTAACCTTGATCTGTTCTACAGAGAAGGTTAAAAATAAACTAGTGTGCTCTACCTCACCCTGTCCTACAGAGGGGAATGGAGTGATTAACTATTCATCTATTAGAATCTATGTCCTCTTAATCTTGCTCCATTCTCTAGATATGGTTACAATTGAATTAGTATGCTTTCCACCATAGTCTGTCTTGCTTAGAGGGAATGGATTGAAGCAGTGTGTTGGTCTCTCATAATGTATCTCATGAAATTTATCATCTGTTTTATGGGGAAGATTAGGGATGAACTAATGTACTCTCTATTTCAGTTTGTCCTACTGCAAAGAATTTGGAGAGAGCTGGTTTCTCTCTCATAGAATCAAAGTTGTCCTCAACTTGATCTGTTTTATGGATAAATTAAGTACTTATTATTACTTAAACTAATTTAAGTAATTAAACTAATTACTAATTAGTTGACATGCCACCTCCGGCTGTCCGTGAAAGAGTCTCAATGAATCAAGTGCCTGTCCCTCAGAAGCTGTGTTTTCCTAATATTTATCTGTCCAACTAAAAAAAATGGAGTGAAGTAAGGTGCTGTCCATATTATTTTGTCCTACAGAGGAAACTTGAAGGGAGCTAATGTCTGTCTTTAAGAATGAGTGGTATTTTTAGCTTCTTTGTCAAAAAACAGGTATTTATAGGTGTGGGAATTGAATGGTAAAAAGAAAGCATATTCAACAAATGGTGCTGACATAATCAAATGCCAACATATTGAAGAATGAAAATAGATCCATATCTATCCCCATGCACAAACCTCAAGTGTATGGATCAAAGACCTCAACATAAAACTAACCACACTGAACCTCATAGAAGAGAAAGTGGGAAATACACAAACACATTGGCACAGGAGACCACTTCCTAAATATAACCCCAGTAGTACAGATACTAAGAACAACAATTAATAAATGGGATCTCTTCAAACCGAGAAGCCTCTGTAAATAAAGGGCACAGTTAACAAGATAAAATTGCAGATTACAGCATGGAAAAGGATCTTCACACACCCCACATCAGACAGAGAACTGATCTCCAAAATATACAAAGAACTCAAGAAACTTGACATCAAAAGAAGAAATAATTCAATACAAAAACATAGTAGAGACCTAAACAGAGAACTCTTAACAGATGAATTTCAAAAGACCGAAAGACACTTAAGGAAATGCTCACCATCCTTAGCCATCAGAAAAATACAAATCACAAACAACTCTGAGATTCCAACTTACACCTGTCAGAATGGCTAAGATCAAAAACATTGATGACTTCTTATGCTGCAGAGGAGTCAGGTAAGGGGAACACTCCTCCATTGCTGGTGGAAGTGATAACTCGTACAACTGTGTTGGAAATCAGTATGTTGATTTCTCAGAAAATTATGAAAAATCTACCTCAAGATCCAGCAATACCATTTTTGGGTATATACCAAAAGGTTGCTAGTTGTTGTGATCCAGCTGTCCTCACTCCCCCTGACTGAAAGCAGAACTTCCTTGTGGTCTGTAATTGACAAGGATGATTGTGTTCTTTCTGGCCAGTGGGTCTCCACAGGAGTAGAGGTATAAAAGGTCGCCGGGCAAAATAAAGGTTGCTGTTCTTCCACCTGAAAAGAAGCCTCTGTTTCTCTATCCCGGCACCCCCCACCAGTCTTGGCTATCCAGGCTGCGCTGGCTGCAGCAGTTGCTCAACCATACCACAAGGACATGTGCTCAACTTTGTTCATAGCAGCATTATTCATAATACCCAAAACCTGGAAAAAACCTAGATGACCCTCAAAATAAGAATGGATAATGTGTACATTAACATATTGCAGTACTACAGAGTAGAAAAAAATGACATCTTGATGTTTGCAGGCAAATGGATGGATCTAAAAAAACATATTGAGGGCTAAAATGATGGCTCAGAGGTTAAGAACACTGACTATTCTTCCAGAGGTCCTGAGTTCAATACCCAGCAACCACATGGTGGCTCACAACCATCTATAATGAGACCTGGTGCCCTCTTCAGGTCTGTAGGCACACATGCAGACAGAACACTGTATACATAATACATAAATAAATGAATAAGTCTTTAACAAACATATTGAGTAAGATAACCCAGACCCAAAAACACAAATATAGCATGTACTCACTCATAGGTATCTTTTAGATATAAAGCAAAGAAATAACAGCCTACAGTCCTCAACCCCAAAGAAGCTAGACAAGAAGACCCTAAGGGAGACATATTTACATCTGCATATGAAGGAGAAAAATACAAGATCTCCTGAGTAAATTGGGGGTGTGGGTGTCACAGGAGACGGTAGAAGAAGAGAGGGGAGGAAGAGGGACAGGGAGAAATGTATAGCACTGTGAAAACAATAAAAAAGAATCAGTGGTGTGAGGAGTTTGATGGGGAAAGTTATGAGGGAGCAGGTGTGCTCTCTGCCAGTCTTTCATAACAAAAGAAGGCTTGGTGGGAGCTAGTGCCTGTCTTTCAGAATCTCTTTTCTTAAATTTGATCTGTGTTACAGGTAAGGAAGGATAGGACTGATCAAGACTTCTCTCTATCACGATGCAAAAAGCTAGAGGGAAATAGTGTCTATCTATCGGATTTCAATTGTAGTGATCTTGATCTGCCCTACAGAAGCAGTTAGAAGTGAACTAGTCTGCTCTCCATCTCAGTTTTTCCTACAGAAGAGGCTTTTACAGAGCTGGTGTCCATCGCTCTCCAAATCTTCCTAATTTGGTATGTCCTACTGATGAGTTTAAAAATATACTAGCTTCTTGTAAACCTTAGCTTATCTTATAGAAGAGGCTTTGGCAGAGCTAGTCTGTCCTTCAGAATAAATTTTATTCTAACTCATTCTGTTTAACAGAGTAGGAAAGAAGTGAAGTAATATGCTTTTCAATTTAGATTGTCCTATGGATACTCTTAGAATTAGTGCTTTCCTCTCATAAGCCATGTAGTCCTAACTTTAATCCTGACTCACAGTAAGTTAGGAATGAACTATTGTAATATCCACATCAGTCTTTCCAAGAGAGGATGCTAGGAGGGGCTAGAGTCTGTCTTTCAGTATTCATATTGTCCTAAATTACTCTTTCCTATTGAGGAGGACAGACATGAACTAGTTTACACTCCAACTCAGTCTGCCCTACTAAGGATGCTTGAATAGAGCTAGTGTCTCTCTAACAAAATATTTGCTGTCCTAACCTCCATCTGTTCTACAGAGGAGAGTAGGAAGATTAGGAGTGAACTAGCATAATCTCCACAACAGTCTGTCCCATGGAATGGGGATTGGAGGAAACTAGTATCTGTCACTCAGACTCCATGTCATCCTAACCTTAATCTGTCCTATGTAAGAGGTAAAAAAAAAACAAATAAGGTAGTCTACTTCAATTTGTACTAATTCTTTCTTGGAGAAAATTTCTCTTTATCAGCATCCAGAGTTTCCTAAGCTTGATTTGTTATACTGATGAGGTTAGGACTAGACTACCATGCATTCGACCTCATTGTGTGAATCTTGGATGGAGTTAGTAGTTGTTGCTCTATATTCATTTAGTCCTTAACTTGATATGTTCTGAAGAGTGAGTTATGAAAGAACTAGTAGGTTCTCTACCTCAGTATGCTCTAAGGATAAAGTTTGGAGGAAGCTAGTGTCTATTTCTCAGAATTCATGTTGTCCAAACCTCCTTGATATTTCCCCTAAATAACATTAGAAGAGAACCATTGTGCTCTCCTTCTCAATATATCCTACCAGGGGTCTCAGAGAAAAAGCTAGTGTCTGTCTCTCACAATCCTAACTTGATCTATACTAAAAAGCACAAATAGTGTGCATTTAAACTCATTGTATCCCACAAAAGAGGATTGGAGGGAGCAAGTTTATGTTTTTTTGTCCTAAATTGTTTATCCCAATGGAGTATGTTAGCAATGTTATTTTGTAATTCCCATCTCAGCATCTAACAGAGGAGTCTAAGTAAAATTAGTGTCTTTCTGGATCCATATCATTCTAACCTTCACCTGTCCTATTGAGGAGTTTAAGAATGAACTAGTGTGATCTTCAGTTCAATCTGCCCTACAAGGAAGTTTATATGAATCTAGTGTGCGTTTGTCAGAATCTGTGTTTTCCTAACTTGATATGCTCCATGGAAGATGTAAGTAATGAATTACTGTTCTCTCCACCTCATCATGTCATGTGGAGGAAGCTTGGAGGTAGCTATTGTTTTTCTCTCAGTGTCCACTTTGCCTGGTCCTTGTTCTGTAATAAGAATATGGTAGGAGTGAACTAGTGTGTTATTCATCTCAGTCTGTTCTATAAAGAGTGCCTGGAGAGAGCTACTTTCTGTCTCAGAATGCATTGATTTCTAACCTTGATCTGTCATAAGTACAAGTTATATTCCAATGTGCTCTCCATCTTAATGTATCTTACAAAGAAGACTTAGAGGAAGCTTGTTTCTGTCTCTCAGAATACCTGTTTTCAGCCCCTTTCTCTATCCAAAGTAGGAGGATAGGGGGTGACCTAGTGTGCTTTCAACTTCAGTCTTCCTAGAAGAGGTTTGATGGGAGCTGGTGTTTTTCTCTCAGAATCACAATTGATCTCTCCTGTAAAACACTGTGTCCAGGACACCTTAAACTTTATCAGTCCTGTGGAGTTTTAATAGGAGTTAACTAGTATGCTTTCCACTTCAGTCTGTCTTTCTGAAGAATTTTGGAGGGAGAGAGTTTCTCTCCCTTCAAAGTCCAGGTTTTCCAGAGCTTGATATACCCTACAGATAAGGAAAGGAATGAACTAATGTGCACTCCAACTTCTTCTGTCCTACCAAAGAGGCTTTAAGGAACTTGCATCTATCTCCCAGAATGCATGTTCTTAGCCTTTCCTATTAAACAGGTTATGAGTGAACTACTGTGTTCTATAACTCAATATGTCCCAAGAAGAAGGCTTGGGGGGGGAGTTCCTGTCTGTTACTCAGAATCCATTTCATCTTATGTTTTATGTCTTACGGAGTGGGATTAGAGTGAACTTGCGTGTTCTCCACCACAGTATTCCTATAGAGCATGATTAGAGGGAGCTATTGAGTTTATCTCAGTATCCATATAGTTCTAATCTTAAACTGTCCTCTGAGGGAAGTTGGTAATTAACTAGAATGATCTCCACCTGCCCAGACTACAGGTGAGGCTTGGAGGGAGCTGGTCTCTGTCTTCTAAAATCGACATCACGCTAACCTTTATTTGTCCTATGTATGCATAATTACACATAGTATAACTAGGAGTGGAGTGAGAAGCCTACTTCAGTCCTCCCTCCCAAAAAGTCTTGAAGGAACCCCGTGTTTGTTTCTCAAAATCCACCTTCATCTGTACTGCAGATAACTACAAGAGCATCCTAGCATGTTCTACACCTCCACTTTATCCTATGAAAAAGAGCTAGAACAGTAGTTTTCAACCTTTCTCATCCTGCAACTATATATATATATATATATATATATATATATATATATATATATATATATATATATATAGTCATGATCCTCAAACATAGAATTTCTTTCATTGTTACTTATTAATTGTATTTTTTTGCTATGGTTATGAATTATAATATAAATATCTTAGTTTCCAATTGTCTTAATTGACCCTTGTGAAAGGGTCACTTGACCCTCAAAAGGGGTGGAAACCCACATACAGAGAACCACTATACTAGAAGGCACTAGCTTCTGTTTCTGATTCCAAGCTCTTATAACCATGATCTACTCTACAGTGTAGTTTCAAAGTGTTCTAGGTGGATAGGAGTTACCTCATGAACTCTCAATCTCAGACTGTCCTTCAAAGGAGAATTGCAGGGGGTTTGCTTTTGTCTTTTGAAATTGATGTTATTCTAATGTAATTGGGTATACGGAAGTAGTTACAACTGAACTACTGTGTGCTCCACCCCAGTAAGCCCTACAAAGTATGCTACGAAGGTAGATTTTTCTCACTATTTATGTTGCCCAAGCCTTTGCCTGTGCTAAAAAGAAGGTTAGAAATGAATTATTGGTCTCTCTAGTTCATTTTGTCCTATGTAGGTGGTTTGGAAGGAGGTACAGTCTGACTCTCAGAATCCACATCTTTCCAACCTTAATCTGTCCAATAGAGGAGGTTGGATGTGTCCTATGAAGGAGACTTGGGAAAAGATAGCATCTGTCTCATAGAACCCTTGTTGTGCTAACCTTAATCTGTCCTATGTTTAAGGTCAAGAAAAAACATGTGTTCCTGCACCTCAGTCTGTCCTGTATAGGAAGGTTTAGGTAGCTCATGTCTGTGTATCAGAACCCATGTCATCCTATCCTTCATCTTTAAAGGAGGACAGAATGAGCTAGTGTGTTCCCCACCTCACTTTACCATACAGAGGAAGCATGTAAGATGCTGATTCTTTTTGCTGTGTTATAATATTTTACTGCTACCTGCTGCATTGAAAAATTTTTTGCCTTTTATTTCTTTATCTAGCAAACAGAACAAGCCTGATCAAGACCTATAGACTTTATCATTTTCTATATCAAACTACTATGTAAACATATAAGAAATTATAAGGAATAGATAAATAAATTATTTTTTAAACCCGTTTCTTCAGTTGTTCTTACATATATATGTATATGAGCGTAAACATACACACCCAAGAACAATGAAGCACATACACTTCTAAATACAAAAACACAATGCTATTAGTCCTTATCATGTTAGTTGCATGTATATGTTTTCAGGGCTGACCATTTGGTATCAGATAATCAATTGTTGTGCCCTTCCCTAGGGAACATTGCTATTCCTACTCTTAGCACACCTTACTTGCATATAGTTCTTTGTTTATGGTTGAAACCTCAAAGAGTTTCTCCCCCTTCAAGTTAGCATTTCTACTGGTATTCTCCTTGTCCAGGTTATGTTTAGGTCATGAATTTGAAAGAGAAGGGGGAGGGTTTAGGTTAGGAAATGGAAAGTGGAACTGACATAGTCCTATTCATCTCAAACAATTAAAATTTATTTTTAAGAAAATAGTTTATGCTGTTACCATTAAAAATATCTTTCCTAGCATGGAATGCCTTACATTATGTACCTTTAAAAATTTGCTATTCAGGTTTTTTTAATATGCTTGAAACTAAATTTTTTCTTCAAACATGAGATCTCTTTAAGGACACAGTGACATTTTCTTATCTTCATTATCATTCAGCCTAAAAATATATCTCTCAGTATTAAATATTACATATTCTTTTTGGAGAGTTTAGTCCTTTGGAAAAGCAGAATTTACCAATGAGATCCCCCAACTTATCCACTAAATAACATTAACAGGATCAGACTGAATAGATTGCTCAATAAGAGTGCTTGCTTCTTTCCCAGAGGACATGAAGTCATTCCCAGCACCCATGTTGCATGACTCACAGCTGCTTGAAACTGCATCTTTCAGTGAACTAGTGCCCTCGTCTGGCCTCTGAAGGTGCCTACACATACATGAAATACACTCAAGCAGATACATACTTATATAAATAAGTAAAATGAACAAGAAAATAATCTTTAAAAAATATATTGACAGAAGAACCATCTTACCCTACAGGGAAATGCTATGAAGAATTCCCTGAAGTGTACTTAGGTCCTTATTTAACCATAAGCCTAAGCCTTTCTGAAGTACATTATTGGTAACCTTTTGTATATTCAGATCTTTTTGTATATTATCGCATATAATCTCTAATCTGACTGCAGATTCAATCAATTCCAATGATCTACAAACAATGTGCATTATAGAAATTTCAAATCCATTCAGAAATATGATAAAAATGCCTTCACCAGGATATTAACAGGTTCTGATCAGAACTTATAGAGAGGGTCCTTAGGGTTAACAATTATTAACTCCTAGAAAGGAGTTAGAAAGATTTTTTCCCTATACTTTTAGCTTCTCCTCCAGCCACCAAACTTTTAAAAATTTCCAACTGGACTCATAATGTTCGTTTGTTTGTTTCATGACAATGTTTTTCTGTAGCTTTGGAGCCTGTCCTGAAACTAGCTCTTAGGCTGGCCATCAGGCTGGCCTTGAATTCACAGAGCTGTGCTTGTCTCTGCCTCCAAGTGTTGGGATTAAAGGTGTGCACCATTACCACCTGGCTAGATTCATTACTCCTAAGTAAACCATACAAAGGAAATTCTTCTTAGGAAATCCTCCCAAAGCCCCTTAGGAAAGTTGACATATAAGTCTTTAAATAGTTACCTTCTAAATGTTTTGAGGATTTCAATTCTGGGGATGACTCTTAGGTAGCTAGACAAATATTAATAGGGTTAAAAGATATTGAGGATGGAACTCTTCCTTATAATCAGCAGCTTATGAAATAAGAAACCTCAATTTCAGGTCTTTGGTAAATGAATTGGATCTGAATCTGAATCTCTCTTTTACCCTTGGTGGAGACATGATTTTTCTATACCATTGAGAAAATTAAAATCACACTATCTTGTTTTGACTTTCTGGTATACAATAAAGATAAATCACTTTCTTCTTTAGGAACCATCAATTCAAATCAGTTTCTCAATCACTTTGGCAGGAAAATGTACATCAGGAAAGCTGTTTGTTTGAGTAACTTTGAGAAATAGTATAACACTTACTTAAAAAATATAGGTTGGTACAATTGTCCTTTTGTCCAATGTCAATTCTCACCCCTCCAATGCTTGCACTATAAAATTGCCTCTCTGACTACCGTTGACTCTCATCCCATGATAGTTTTTTCCTCTTTGAGAACTACCCATTTTTATCATCAGGTGTATCTTATTTTATTTCATAATAAATTCTGACTCTCTTCTCACCTGGATCCTTTCAACAAAGATCACATGTAACAAGGAGCAGAACTAGACCAAAGGGAGATCTCAGTAACATAATGGATAACTTTTTCTTAAACCACATCCTGGGATAGGAAAAAGGAGTTAGCATGGAAATTTAAATTCATTTTTAAGGTTATTATAATTTAATGTTTATATTTTGTATATATTTCTTATCAATTATCATTTTTGTGTAAAAGTATAACCTGACTTCCTTTCAAGTTCACTGTAGTGGACATTGTGTTTGAACATAAACCTTTTCATTCCCAAGGTCTCTGTGCTTTGCTGTCTCTGTTCTATATAGCTTACTCACTCAATTATTGAAATCAGGGCACTGAATGACATTCCTAAGAGTGCCAATGACAATCACCTTGGAACAGAAAGTCCAACCATGTTTTTTTTTCTCTAGATAAACAATATTAACATCTGTCAAAGACAAAGAGGCAGGTGATTCATGAAAAAGCATCAAGCAACTGTAAGGAACCTCTTGAGAACTAAACATGCAATGTATAAAAAGATAGTTATTGATGGCTCATTCAAAATACATAAATGCAGATACACTGTGGCAGAGAACAAGTAGGTCAGGGATAGGACAAGCTGGATGTTTCCTGTATTACTTAGAAACATGTTCAAAAATTATAAAAAGAAAATGAACAAATATGGTGTGTGAACATGCTTCCAGGCGTGAAGTCTCCCACTTGAAATGAAAATAGGAAAGAGCCACCAAGGAGCACATAAGCCAATCCTCAATATTTTTGTTTATCTGCTAATATGTACATGAAGAGCAAGATCAATATTTCTTCAGGCCCTTAATGTGAAGCATGTGGCTGCATTAATGAGCATGAACTGATGATGCAAAATCAATAGCTCAATCTATCCTTAACTGACTGTACTGAAGCTGTGGAAAGCTTTCTTTTGTTGTACCTATGAAAATCAGCCTGTATACCTTGTTAAATGTGTGGATCAGAACCAATCAGACTACTTTTTACAGTCAGTTTTGCTGAATCTCTCACCTGGAAACCTGGTCTGGATGGGACTAATTAAGCCCAGCTGCAGCATGACACCTGACAAAGATGCTTACTTTGAGTTTGCCCTTGAGTTGAGCCTTACCACAAGGAAAATTTATATTCTGGCCTTCTTTGGAAACAAGAGTGGTATAGAAAAATGGGAGACTTGGTGAAAAAGAAAAGGGAACAAAAATAGATAAATACACGTGACAAAAGATAACCTGTGTGGGTATTCTGGGAAGCTGAAGTCCAGTGGAATTCATTAAAAAAAATAAACAATTAATTTGGGAGTCATTTAAAAGAACAGTTAATGACAAGACCAAGGTAGATATTTCTTGGAGGAAATATTACATGATATAATCATATGTAGAATGATGCTGTATAACTTGTACATATGAAAGTATTGTATTTTAAAATAATATATTTTATATATAATTATGTATGTATATATGCACCTTTCCCACATGATTATAACTTTATTTGAAAAATTATAAATTAATTTATTAAACTTTATTATCTAAGAAAATAAAACAATTGTTTTGTCATTGTGAAAACTAGAACACTGTCTGGACTATAGTAAAGCTGCTTAGTTTACTATGTTATACTGTTATTTATATGAATGCCCACAGAATTGTTCCATAATTCAAAGAAATTGCTTTGCTGCTCTATATAGAAAAAAAAAAACTCTCTTTTGATGTTCTGAACACTGAGTTATTGAACTCACTAGATGCCCACCCCCTTTTTTGCTATGGTTACTAAAATGCTTAATGTTTCTTTTAATCCTCATCAGAAAGAAAACGTCCATGATATCATGATGTTTGCTATGGAAGCTTATGTTTCATATGACAAATGTTTACCTGTACATTATTTATCTGAGAATGGTGATCTCACTAAAACCACTTGCATAAAATTTGAAACCACTTTGAGTTCTGTAGTCTAGGCTCAAACTTATTTCTGCTTCTATTGAAATCTATCAGCCCCCTTATTAGAAAAGTCATGAAATAATCTGGTTGTTTTGGAGTCTAAGTATAAAATGTGTTCATTTTTGTTCCTCCTTCAACCACAGCCATATGTAACTAAAAAATTAGAAAACTCCTAGCCATGGTGTTTAAAGCATGTAATCCCATTATTCTGAGAACTGAGACAGGAATACCTACCTAGAGATGCCCTATCTCACATAAGCAGGTAAATATATGATGATATGCTTAGTCTGTTTCAATAAATACTTAGATCGATATTGTGAACACCATTTTTCCTAGTAGACAGGTCATATTGCAATAAAATACATCATTAGTGTCTAAATCAATACTTAAAAAAACAATTTAAATTTCAAATTTACCTGTGACTGTGGATGAGAGCATTCAAAGCTAGGCCATCAGACCAGCTGGTGGTGAAGTTGATGACGTTAAGCTGTGGATAATTGTGCGTTGACTGTCGGACCCAGCTCAGAAGAATCTTTTCAGTGTTGGTTTGCTGCAATCCAGCCATGATAGTTTTCATCACATTTTTGACCTGTTTGTTAAAGAAATTTTCAATAAAAAGCACATACCCCCAAACAAGTACTCCTCACATTTTTAAAATAGTAATGCCTCTGGTTCTTTTTTTTTTTTTTTTTTTTTTGGTTTTTCGAGACCGGGTTTTGACTCTGGTTCTTGAGGAAGGTTGTTTCCTAATTTTTTGAGACATCGCCACACTGACATCCAAAGGGGCTGTACCAGTTTGCACTCCCACCAGCAATGCAGGACTTTTCCCTTTACCCCAAACCTCTCCAGCATAAGTTGTCGTGAGTGTTTGTGATATTGGCCCATTCTAACAGGTCTAATATGGAATTTCAGAGTTGTTTTGATTCAAATTTTGCTGATGACTAAGGATGTTGATCATTTCCATAAGTGTCTTTTAGCCACTTTAGATTCCTCTGTTGAGAGTTCTCTGTTGAGGTCTGTACTCCATTTTTTATTGGATTATTACCACTTTTGATAATAATAATTACCCAAAGGATGCTCAACTATACTACAAGGACATGTGCTCAACTACGTTAATAGCAGAATTGTTTGTTTGTCTTAGCTATAATCTAGCAACAACCTAAATACCCCTCAACTGAAGAATGGATAAGGAAATGTGGTACATTTATACAATGGAGTACTACACAGGAGAAAAAAATAATGGCATCTTGAAATTTGCAGACAAATGGATGGATCTAGGAAACATCATATTGAGTGAGGTAACCCAGACCCAGAAAGACAATTATCATATGTACTCACTCATAAGTGGTTTTTAAACATAAAGCAAAGAAAACCAGCCTACAAATCACAGTTCCAGAGAACCTAGACAACAATGAGAACCCTAAGAGAGATGTACATGGATCTAATATACATGGGAAATAGAAACAAACAAGACCACCTGAGTAAATTTGGAGGATGGGGACTATGGGAGAGGGAGCAAGGAACTCAGGACCGCGAGGGGTGCACCCACACAGTGAGACCATGGGGATGTTCTATTGGGAACCACTAAGGCCAGCTGGCCTGGGTCTGAAAAAGCATGGGATAAAACTGGACTTGCTGAACATAGCGGACAATGAGGACTACTGAGAACTCAAGAACAATGGCAATGGGATTTTGATCCTACTGCATGTACTGGCTTTGGGGGAGCCTACACAGTTTGGATGCTCACCTTACTAGACCTGGATAGAGGTGGGTGGTCCTTGAACTTCCCACAGGTCAGGGAACCATGATTGCTCTTCGAGCTGATGAGGGAGGGAAACTTGATCATGGGAGGGGGAGGGAAATGGAAGGCGGTGGTGGGGAGGAGGCAGAAATCTTTAATAAATAAATAAATTAAATAATAAAAAAATAAATAAATAGAGATGTCAAGAAAAAAAAAGAAAAAGTAATTTTGTACTCTCACCTTCCAAAACTACAAGCTAAATAAACCTCTCTCTCTCTCTCTCTCTCTCTCTCTCTCTCTCTCTCTCGCTCTCTCAATAAGTACCCAGACTCAGGTGTTTTGTTTTCATAACAGAAAAGGACTATACCAGGGAAATGAAAGGCATGTTTGTCAAGGTGAGTCTTACCTGTTGATGGCCTGTTTTACTGGACAAATATGGAAATCTGTATGCTTATTATACTTATTCTCCAATTGACAGTACTATTAAATTGAAACACAAACATATGTGTGTATGTCTGTTTGTGTGTGTGTGTGTGTGTGTGTGTGAGAGAGAGAGAGAGAGAGAGAGAGAGAGAGAGAGAGAGATTATAAGCAATACACTTCATTGAATCAGCATTAACTCTAATTGAAATTGGTTAGGAATCAATTCGGTGTGATTGTTGTCTGAGAAATATGTTCAATATCATCTTTAGAGTCTAGCATACTAAAATACTGTTATGAGACTTGCTCTTTTTATAACTTTCAATAGACTTAAAAAGACAGGGTATAAAATATTAGACTTATTTTTAGTCAATAGTAAGATAAATCACTAGTGTTTACAAATAGAAAAGCAGTTTTAGTAAGAAAATGTTTGCTTATAATAACAAAAATCCCTTCAGAATGATGTAATTATATATATTGCATATGTTTTACACACACATATGCAATAATTGAATAAAAAGAGGGTAACAATTTTGGAGTTGAGGAAACACAGTAGGGGCTGGATGGAGCAAAATGAAACTAAAAGTTAAGTCATTCTATAATTTAAGGACAATATTTTTCTTTATAATGCATATTATTTTTTCCTTTCTATTAGATTACTATATGAAATTCAGCAAGTTACCTATCCATTTAATCACCAGATTATTTATCTCCAGAAAGAAGATTGTTTTCACAACATTCCAAAATACAGTGAACTAAAAATACCCTAGATCCATTTTGTAACTTAAAAGATAATGCCTATTATACTAACTAACTGCACCAACTAGCTTTATATCTGGGAAGAGAGAACCTCAATTCAGAAATTGCCTTCCTACGATCAGGTTACTGGCAAGCCCTTAAGACATTTTTCTTTTAAAAAAAAATAGTGATTTATTTGGGTGGGCTCATGCTGTTGTAGGTGGGACTATCCCTGGTCTTGTGGTCCTGGGTTCTGTAAGAAAGCAGACTGTTCAAATAGTACAAGCCACTGAGTTGCATGCTTCTATGCCCCTGTCATCAGCTCCTGCCTCTAGTTCCTTTCCATGTTTGAGTTTCTGTCCTGACTTCCTCCAATAATAAACAGTGATGTGAAAGTGTAAGCCAAATAAACTGTTTCTGCCCCATAAAGCTTTAGCCATGGTGTTTCACAACAGCAATAATAACTCACAGACACTGACTGGACTGAAAATGTTTACCTGTTGAAATTTTTAAAAATCGACAAGTTAACAATATGTAAAAGAGGAATATGCGTGCCTAACAGCTATAGATGCATGCTTTATTTTCCTTTTATCAATTGCTTTCAGCACAATTGTTTCCTAGTCTTGAATAGTTACAAATATTATTTAGAAATTTATTGAATTTCAAACTTTCATTCCCCTAAGTAGTCTGATAAAAATGCACATTCTAAACATTTTTATAAATTTTAAGAATGAAGTGATACTTCATTTCAGGTTTTTTAATCTACAGAATCATTTAAGTGACTATTCTTTTTCTTTTAAAAGCTAAAAATGGATCCATTATTAGATACTTGCAAGAGTAGGTAAGTAAATATGATTAATGCTTACCTACATAGTTTTCCTTTGTGTAAACCTAAGGTATGTGTGCACAAAAATGTGATGTGACAATATATATGCAATCATTATGCATCAATGTGAAATATAAATATATTTTGGGTTGGATTTTTTATCTATGAAGAGATTAACATATATTTGCCTTTGCAGTAAATACATATTTTAACAACTCATATTAGTTGTCTTTTTATGAACTGTTGAATGTAAATTATGGGGTATAATATAAAATCTGATTTTAAAACACTTATAAAGTTAGAGATGATATTTGAAACATGGTGATAGTTTGAATGTATGAAATCTGTGTAGATGTGTGGCACAATCTGCTGATAACTCTCTCTATCTCTTAGAGCTGGATTCTCCACAATTTTGTCACTCATCTCTGACCTACTACCTATTTACCTAGTTACTCTATAGATAAGTAGGTCAAATAATCATATACAATATATAATCTTTCACAGCATATTCTAATATTATGACATTCATGACCCCCAGGTACAACCATTTGTAGATGTATGCTTTGTGTACTTTGTTGAAGCAGAGTTGAAATAAGTCATTAATGGCATATTGGTGATGATGGATTTTCTCTGATCAGGCAAGCCTCCAATGATGAATGGAATTCATTTGCAAAATGCTTGACCAGACTGTCCTCTATGTGTATAATGTTTAAGGACAAAACAATATTCAATCCAAAATGCTTTTAGCATCATTGTGTGTCTAATTCAGCTTATCAGGCTCAGCCTCATTGGCATCGCTTCTACTAGAGCAAAATATTACTGAGAGAAAAAGAAAGAGTAATATGTATGTATAATTATTGTTTCTCCCTTTCCTACATAAAAATTGTTGCCAGGAAATCATTAAGATGGCTAGAAAGATGAACTGGGAATCAGAAAATAATCTTTTCTTCAAGACTCACAGTGCTTATGAAAGTATCAACTGAAACAAATATGTAAATATTTGTTAATTGGAATGCAATCATGACTAAGAAAGGAAGGGTAGATGCGTAGATGATGGCTTGGGCACAATTTTAGCCTGTGAAAGATTCTGAATTCCATCTTTAACAGTGAAAAAAGGCAATGGCAAAAGTGACAGTGTTACCTAGCTAGGTAAACAACGTATAATGTACAGAAAGCTGTACCAGCAAAGATTCCCCTTCGAGGAACAGTTTGTTACTCAGCTGTTATCACACAGACTCCTGCTGTTAGTCTCCTGGGCAGCTACCTGAATTTCAGAGCCCTGTCACCAACGGTCACAGCTTTTCTGCTGTCACACATCTCCATTGCTGATAAAATGGAACAGAATAAACTATCAGCCATCTGAACTTCAGTTAGGTCACTGTTGGCCAGATTCACCATGGTGTTAAATAAAGCCACTTAGATTCTCTGTCACCATGAGGCTATAGCTCCTTTTCTTTCAACTCCTGCCACCACTGTTCTCAGTCTCCAGAGCATGAATTAATAAACATGTGTCCAGCACAGGTTTGCCCACTTAAACTACTTCCCTAAATGTATCCCTCTTGAGAATCAGGCAATGAAGAGATGTGTCATCCTGATGAGGAACAGGGCAAGAACTAATTTGCACAGTTTGGCAGGACTTTGCAGAAAGGACTTTCAGCAGCAGAAAACATGGCACTCTCTGGTAATTGGATGTTGAAGTAATATTAAAAATAAATATACCAATGTGAATAACACTTAGAATTAAGAATTATCCTTAGCTTAGCCATCAGAGGTAGGTACCTGATTTAATATCACATGAGCACATATTATATATCCTTTAATTTATTATAAAGTCAAGTTCTTATTATGTAACACTACCTGGCCTTGATCTCATAACTCTCCATTGTCAGCCTTCTGACAACAGGGATTATAGGAGAGCACCACCATGGTCAGATGACATCAGAATTTTTTTCAAAGCCACTTATTTCAGAATGTATATATTCAGTTTCTTTTCAGGATAAGAGTTGTATATGAAGTGGAGACTAGAAAGGTGATGATGGAGAAGTAAGTTTGACATTCACAAGTTTCACAAGTCCAACATTATTTATAGCAGTATTAAAAACATAATACATGGCGTTGGAAGAAAATATTTACATATATGCATTTGCTTTAATGCTATTCACAATTGAATAAATCTATAAAATATATTATATTGACCAGAGTCTGCTTTTATTTTTTCTGAGATATTGAAACTTCACTATTTAGTATAAAAACACATATATGATCTTGGTGAGAGAATCTTTTGGGATTCAAGGATGAATGAAGAGTATTGAGCAAGGGAATTTTTAAGGATTGTTAAGTGGTTTTAAGAAAATGTGTCAGCATGCTAGGAGAGGTGATGTAAGTAGGAAGAGAATGCAAGAGTCTGTATACTTGCATTCACAAAGCTAAGGTACTTTAAGTACACAATTGGAAAGTAGATGCACTGTATAATTATGTCTTAAATAAGGAAAACAGTAAATAAGGGAATTTCTTTTAGTATTTCTGGGTGTAAAAATCCTTCTCCCCATAACAACACCTCCCCTCCATGGTGCAGGGGAATTGTCTGTATCCTGTCAATCATGTTTTAAATAAATGCTGATTGGCCAGGTAGGAAGTATAGGTGGGACAACCAGACAGGAAGTAAAGGTGGAACAATGAGAACGGGAGAATGCTGGGAAGGAGGAAGCCCATTCCTCCACAGTCCTGCCCAGACCACAGAAGAAGCAAGATGTGACCTATCCCACCGAAAAAGGTACTGAGCCATGTGGCTATCATAGATAAGAATAATGGGTTAATATAAGTTATAAGAGCTACTCTGAGGCCTGAGCTAGTGGGCCAATAAGTTTATATCTAATGTAGACTCTCTGTGTGAATTTCTTTGGGGCTAACCAACTGTGGGAACTGGGCAGGACAGAAACCCCCACAAGCAGTCCCTCATGTTATGCCTCCCAAAGAATAAACATCAGAAAGCACAATGTTGACATTCTATCTTGGAGTGAGTGGAAAAGGAGTTGCAAGGGCACTAGAGGAGACGAGATTTGATGGAATCCTGTGGAAAACCAACTCAATGATGAACACAAGTTCACAAGCCTTTTGGAGATCTCTGAATCCCTGTGTTGTCCTCCTTGCTTTGTCACAGCTGGTGGCCATAATGCCCAGCATCATCTACAGACTGGGTGCCCTCAGAAGCTCTTACTAGGGTCATCAGAGAAATGTGTTCAAAACTATTACAGTCATTCTACTGGCACTTCTGGTGTCTTTTGTGGTCCTGTGTGCCTTATTTCATTTTTTAAATGTTTCAGCTTAATTCTACAAACAATTGATTGCATGGAAATGTTTCCTCCTTGAAGATATTTTGAAAGATACTGAGCAGCATAATGAAATCATTGGTGGCAGGCAGGGTATGTTGACACATAGCTGATTTTATTGAAACCATTTCTATATGAAAATGGCTAGAAACTAGCCAGCTTTGTATCATGTTAAAAGTTATATTTGTTTTCTGTTCTTTTAATACTGCTGTAAAATGTAGTTGAGCCCAGCCAAAATAAAAATATATCAGGACAATGGAATTATCAGTATGGCTGTTCAACTGAGGAAGTACATGGCTGGTCCCTCCACTTTACATCAGACTAAGTAATATTTACAATTCTAAATAAAATTCAACTCAAGTAAATGGAATAATCATGGCCAAATATTATACCCAATGAAAGAATCTTCACAGAAAAGAACACATATCAGACAAGACCTCCTGAGAAAATTATGAGGGGGGAGAGAAGGGAGGGTGGGGGACATGGAGGGGAGGGAGGAGGCAAACATGAGGGAATGGGATGTTCAAGAGAAGGGAAGAACAGAGAAGCAGATAAAGGAAAGTGATATCCTGATTGAGGGAGCCATTAAAGAGCTATTAAGAAACAGCACTAAGGAAAATCCCAGGAATTCTCAAGGATGACTCCAATTAAGACTCTAAGCAACAGTGGAGAAGATACCTAAATTGGCCTTCCCCTGTAATCAGACTGATGACTACCTTAATTGTCATCATAGAATTTCAATGATCAACTGATGGAAGCAGATACAGAGATCTACAGGGAAGTACTGGACCGAGATACCTGAGACCAGTCCAAGAGAGGGAGGAGTGATAATATGAGAAAAGGAGTTAAGACCATGATGCTGATACCCACAGACACTGCTGACCTGAGCTAGTGAGAACTCACTGACTCTGGACTGATAGTGGGCACATCTGTATATAAATAAAATTTAGACCTGCTGAATGTGGGGGGCATTTATGAGGCTTGGACAGTGTGTGAGGCCAATAGCAGTGGGACCAGGATGTATCTCTAGTGCTTAAACTGATATCTCGGAGCCCATTCTTTTTGGAGTGATATCTTGCTCAACCTAGATGTAGTGGGGAGGACCTTGGGTTTGCCTGGAAGTGAAATGTCAGACTTTGTCGACTCCCCATGGGAAACCTTAACCATTCTGAGGAGTGGATGGGGGAAATGGTGTAGAGGGAAGGTGGAGGAGGCAGGAGCAGGGGAGGCAGAGGGAATGGGGATAGCTATGCAAAATGAGAAAAGATTGTATTAAAAAATTTCTAATAAAAATAGAAGATCCCATTGGAGCAGTATATCCCCAAACCAAAAATATATACAAAGAAATGCTTTAGTCATTTTCCAAGACTAGAGTAGTAGC